>NC_082601.1:43475579-43700389 GCF_030936135.1 Gavia stellata | reverse complement strand
TGCTGGCCGGGGCACAGGACCTGCGTCCCCTGCACCTGGGCAAGGCTCAGGGCCTTTCCTGGCCCCTGGTGGGAAGATGCCGCGGCTGGGGAACGCGTCGTTGGCGGATTCGGTGCCTGGGCAGAGGAGTGGGGGCAACCTCCATCTCGGGCACCTGGTGCTGCTGGGGCAGCAGGACAGAGGTCCCACCAGAGCTGCTGCTCTGTAGCCAAGGCCAGGAGGAGGCTGGAGCGCTGCAGTCCACCAGGCGCCAGGCCAGGAGGCAGCTGAGCCACCTCCCATGGGAACACCAGCAGGTCAGAAACCTCACCTCTGCCACACGCTGGTTCTCATCATGCATGTGGCAGAGCAGTGGGAGTAAGCTCTGGTGCACATGCGTCTCCAGTGGCTTTTTTCCCTCTTCCGCTACGCGCTCCATCACGTGTCGGAAGAGGCGAATGGAGACCAGTCGCACATAGCAGGCATCCTGGTGGAAAGGAAGAGGGCAAGACCTCAGCACCATGTGCTCCAGGCCCACCTGGGCACGGGTCGGGAAATGCACAAGGCACAAAGTTTCCTGGCAGCAGCCAGCGCCCGTGGTGGGGGGCACAAATCCTTACGTTGTCAAAGAGTGGACAGAGCCTTTCAGCCAGCTCCAGAGCAATTGTGCTGGCAACTGGCATGTTCACGCCACGGACCAGCTTGCCGAGCACAGAGAGTGTCATCCCAATAATCTCCCCATCTGCATCCTGCAGTAGCTTTATGAGACTTCGCAGCAGGAACCGCATTCTTTTGGCCTGTGTGGAACACAACGCCGTGTTGTGAAGCCATGAAAGGCTGCACTGACAAAACCACTCCAGTGGTTCAAGGCTACACTGCTGCATCGGGGGCTAGAAGCCAAAGAACTGCCCGGAAGGACTCGGACAGGTGAACAGGGAGGCAGGAGAGGTGGGAAGAGCTACCACAGCTCCCCAAGCCCAGCCCAGTCCAAGCTACTGTGTTCCCCAGCATGCCCTGCCCAGCCCCACGCTGCCAGCATGGCTTTAGCCACCTGCCCCCTGCTCACCGGCATGCGTCTCTTGCAGAGTGCGATGAGGCCTCTGAGCCCCAGGCGACGCATCACTCTGCACTCACTCCGCAGGTACCTTGGAAAAAGCTGCAGGATGCAGTCACCCCATCCGCTTATGTCAGGGCAGGCCAGGAGCTGAAACACACAGAGCAGTGACAGGGGTGCCCGGCCAGCAGGACCCCAGCACCGCACAGGGCTGGGTACAGCCAGCACCCACAGGGCACCGTCCCGGGCAGCCAAGGCTAAAGGCAGCAGCGCCTGCGGAGAGCCCCTGGGCTCCCTGCCCTGCGCTGCGGAGCACACGGTGCAGGTCCTCTCGCTCGTTCTGCTGTGCTGCCCCGGCCTCTGCAGCCTCTGATTCCTCGGCCTTCAAGGAGCCATGATGGAAGAGCGAGAGCTGGCACAAGGCGAGCACGAAACACAGGTGGGGACAAATGTCACTCCAGCAGCCAAGGCCAAAGGCACAAAGCGGAGCACACCCTCTGCCCCAGCTCCACCGACTGGGCTCCCCCCGCAGCTGCGGCTACGACAGGGCAGAGTGGTGGGAGGCAGCGAGGCAGCGCTCACCATCAGGCTCACCTCGACAAGGAACGCCATGGCAGGGACCTCCCAGCGTGGCTCCTTCCTGCTGAGCAGCTTGACCAGGTAGCCCAACATGCTGTGACACAAGCGTCTCGAGATACTGCGCAACTCTCTGGCAGGGGAAAGAAGGCACCGTCAGCCCAAAGCAGGGTGGGCAAACCTCTCCCAGACTGACTGCTCCCCTCATCCAGCTGTTACCACACAAGTAATAGTGGGGTCGGGCAGGCCAAGGCCCCCTTTGCACTCCGCTCCAGCCGCCGGCAGCATTTGCTCCCAGAGACCTGGTCTTTCCCCAGCACCCCTCACCAGGAGAAAGGCAGTGCTCAACACCAGCAGGCTCCTCTGGCGACGAGACAGGAAAAACACCTTTCCTGCCCCAAAGCCTTCTCTTGAAGGAGGAAGAGGAGACCCCTTTCCTGCCTATGGGAGACTCCTGTCCCCCAGGCTCTGCCCCTGGCCCTCAGGACATCCTGCCCTGCCCCGGTGGGCTGCCTTTGCTGGGGCTGCCTGCAGACAAACCCCCGGCTCGGTGCCGTCAGCCCAGGCCCCACGGGAGGGGATGCTGGCACTTTGGGAGCTGGCTGCTCCCGTGCACCCACCTCTCGCAGGCTTTTCCATTCTCCTGGGCCATCTCTTGGTGACAAGTCCCTCTCACCCACAACCAAGGGGGACTGTGTGGGGCACCCCATCTGCAGGGAGAGAGAAACGGCGGGGGGAGCGGGGAGAAGGGGGCTCTCACCTGGCCAGCAGACCCATTGCGCAGTGGTGAGTCTCCGCATTGAGGAGTGTGTCCCAGCCACGCTTACGATCGACTTCGAACACCACACGCCTCCAGCCAAGACGGCAGAGCAGGGCTTTCACGGTCAGCACTGCAAACCTGTGTGCAGAGCAAAGCCCAGGTCACACTGGGAGCCCTGGCCCCAGCTCTGGGGCCATGGGAGGGATGGAAGGACTGCGATGGAGCACCTGTTGGGCTGGCTGGGAAGGCAGTCTTCCTCCTGGCATTCCCTCCAGAAGGTATCGACCTCCTCTGGCATCTGCTCTGTACTGAAGTGCACCTGGCAGAGCAGAGCCAGGAAGAGGCGAGGGAAATGCACCATCAACCCCTCTGGGCACGTGGGCAGCTGGAGGATCTCCCGTAGCACCCTGGTTGCCTGCAGGAACCAAAACACCCAAAGACAGTGCTCAGTGCCAAGATGTCCCCGTGATAGGGACCGAGCATGGGACAGTGAGGCTCAGGCACTGCCCTGGGCCACGGGAGATGCAGGGGGAACACCCGGCCTTGCTGGTCTTAAACCTGCCCCTAAGCCGGGTTTCCAGCCCACCACATGAGGTTGGGAGATGCAGTGACATGGGAGGATGGAGATCCGCCAGGAGCGGCGACCCTGGGGGCAAGCAAAGGTCTGCTCCAGAAACTCACGGCCAGGGCAAAGACATCCTTTTTGTCCCCGTCGGAGGTGGACATGCTGTGCAGTGGCCAGTCCTCCAGCACGCAGAGCAGCTCCAGCAGCACCGTCTCTGCAGTACTGCTCACAGAAACCATCGCCCTCCACATGGTCGCGGCAGATCTGCAGGCCCAGAGCTCTGTGTCAGCGGGGTGTCAGCCACAGCGCCGCGGCCTGGGCAACCGCGGGGGCCTGGGCTGGCTGCCAGCCCTGCCTCTGCCCACTGCTCCTCGCTGGCAGCGCCCAGCGAGCCTGGCCGTGCGGGCAGCAGGCAGCCAAGCGACAGTGCCTTGAGGGGCCGGGAGGGAGCATGGCAGTGGTCTGTGGGGCTGACATGCCAGGGCTGGGAAACGGAGGGCACGGAAGGTCCTGAAAGTCTCCGTCTGTCTGGCAGCCCACATGGGACAGGCTCTCCAGGCTGATGGGCTCTAAAGGCTGGTGAGCCCTGAGCCCTCCAGGCAGGCGCGCTCCGTACCTGTCGCACCATGGGGCCCAGTGCAGGAGGGTCACCACCACATCATGGGGGTGCGCGTGGGTCAGCTCCAGAAGGGTGTTGTCCAGCCTGTGCTGGGCAGACCCATCCGTGTTGGACGTGAGCCAGCGGTAGATGCACCTCACAATCCTGGGCACCTGGAGGAGACATGGCTGGGAGTTGGAGTGCTGTCAGAGCGAGCCGTTTCCCCAGCTTCCCCCGAGAAGTGCTTCCCTTCCCACCACACCGTGCTGGCCTAAAAGGCTGTTGGGTGGCCAGTGGGCGCAGCTTCGGGGGCACACGATCCCCGGGGGGGCTCGAGCCCTGGCCACAGGCTGCTTACCTGCTCTAAATTGTAGGCGTCACTTTCCACAAGCACATCCAGCAGAGCAGCACAAGCCTCTGCATTGTAGGAGTCTACCATGGCCTCAATGGCCGTGATGGTGGTGTCTTCACGCTCAGTGGGCTCGAGGGCTTCCCAAAACATCTGCAGGAGAAGGAAGGGCAGGCAAGAGGGGGATGTGACACCGAGTGCCGTGACGGCAGTGCTGGGCTGAGCAGCGAGGGCAGGCCCAGCCCAGGGGAGATGTCCGCGGGTACCTGTGCTCTCCTGTGGAAGAGGGCACGGGTGTATTCCAGCTCCTGCTCCTGCTCCTCTTCTGGCAGGTCCCAGTCTGGATCTGGCAAAGACCGAGCGCAGGCAGAGCTGAGGGGCTGTGGGAGAGGCTGGAGAACACAGCCGAGCCCCGCGCTGCCCAGGCAGGGCCAGCCTCGGCACAGGGGCTGGTGGGGACATTGACCCCCGTCTCTCTGGCTGCATGTTGGGGCTGGGGGTGCCCAGTGGATGAAGCATGGCCGGAGCCCAGCCAGCCGTGGGGAACAGCCCCATCCCCTTGTCCCCTCTTTCCCTGGAGATGTCCACGAGCGATGGGATGGGGCCAAGCTGGCTGCAGCCACTAGCCCTGTGGCCCAGCTCAGCCACTCACCCGCCTGCAGCAGCTGGACCTCCTTCACCTCATCAGGCTGCATTACTGGTGCAGCCCCAGCGCCTTTCTCCTCCTCCTCCTCCTCCCCTTCCATCCAGGCCAGCCTGGTCATGCTAGGGGATCTCTCCATCATCCCCCTAAGGCCTGGCCCTCCTGTCGCAGGGATGGGAGATGCCTTGGAAAAGCGCCGTGGACGTGGGTCAGCAGGGAAGGAGGTGGCTGCGCAGGGGCTCCTCGCAGCCCCACTCCGTCCCGTCCTGTCCCGTTGCGTCCTCCGGGCACTGTGGGGTGACCGTGCCACCACCAGCACCCATATCACAGTGGGTCACAAAGGGCCCTGTGACACACGGCCATGTGCCATCCAATCGGCAGTGCCCATATCACAGCAGGTCACAAAGGGCCCTGTGACACATGGCCACGTGCCATCCATTCGGCAGTGCCCATATCACGGCAGGTCACAAAGGGCCCTGTGACACGCTGCCACACGCCCGTGCCCTGGGGCTTCCCCCAGCCCAGCAAAGCTGCCCCGCAGCGGCACAGCACTGAAGGAGCTCCACAGGTGCCAGCTGAAAAGGCACCCTGGACCCCTCAACAGTCCAGCCAGCAACGCATGGGCAGGAAACAAATGGCAGTTCATGGCTGGGAGAGTATTGGTGGACATGGCCCAGGACACGATTTTCAGCTCCACAGGGGAACAGGGCACGGCTGGGAAGAGGAACCTCACTTTGCCCTTCTGAGCACCTGCACAGTACAAACATTCCCCAGAAATGGGGATGTTCTGCAGGCGACTTATTTCCCGCAAACAAGAAAGCCAGCTCTGCAACAGTGCTATACCTACAACGTACGTTGCCTGTGGCATCACACATCAAGAGCCACGGGGCACATAAGAAATGGGGGGATTTGTGTGCTCTAGGAGAGGAAGGAGGAAGAGACACTGAAGAAAAGCAGGGATACATGTGGATGAGATTCAGTGATGGAGGGAAGTAACCATATTGCTTTGCTCTGCTTGAGAAGATGGGTCACGCTGGGGTGCTCTAGAGGCAAAGCTTCTGACAGCAACATGGCGTGAGCTCACAAAGCATTCAAAGATGGGCGAGAAAGTGTCACGATTGTGTGTGCATGTGCCGAATTTGGGATCTGCTGAAAAGATGGCCCCGTTGACAAGCTCACACTTTGCTGTACAGGCTCCTGCTGTGGTCTTGCTGGAGGCCATTCCCTGCCAATGCATGGCCATCCATTGCTCCTGGATCAAGTCTTCCAGGCCTATGGAAATGAGTCTTGTGTCCGTCTGGCAGCAGGAAGTGGCAGAACATGTCTGCTTCCAGCGCTTCTCTTGGCTGCTCCCTCCGGGTGGTGGTGTCATAATCAGAGACACAGAACAAGTTCTCATCCCAGACTTATCCCCATCCTCTGCACTCCCCGAAGTAAGCGTCTCCCTTGTTATTCGCCGGGGAACCTCCCTGTTCATGGCTGTGCATTTCCTTGCACAGCAGGCACCTAGTTTTGTTTGGATATCAGCTGCTAGCAGCAGCAGCCGAATACACAGCAACTGGAGTGTTGAGCGCCAGAGACTGGGCTTCATTTTTTCCACAGTGCAAGAAAAAAGGCAAAAGTACACAAGAAAACTTGGAAGTATCTCTGTACAAGTCTAATTGACTTGTGAAAGCCAGCAGCTCATGATATTCCTGTGCTGCAGATAATCACTTCCATGAAAAATCTCTTTGCAGGAAGGAACGACAGCTTCTGTATTCTGAGAGATACCAACTAGTGCCCCTGGTTCCTCCAGTTCCTCCTCACAAGAGCTGCCTGCAAGCGCCCAGATATCAGTGCACTTTGACATTGGCTGCCCACTTACAGACAAGTCACCCAGGGACACAGGTCTTTGGGGCAGGAGATGGGTGCCACGGTTCTCAAGAATCGGTGGGGTGGCAGGTCTCCTTCTGCGGGGACACGTTCTCCACCAGACCTACTGATTTCAGCACACCCAAGGCAAAAGGTGTCAGATTTCCAGCTGTCCTGGACAGTTTTGAGAACGGATCCTTCTCCCAGGCACAATGCAGCCGGTGAATTGCAGCCGTACGTCAGCTGTAGCTGGAGGGGGTGGGTTGGGGGAGATGGAAGCTGACATTTTGCCTATACCTGGCTTCCTGAGCCAGTCTTTAGAGCACTCTGCCTCCCATCAAATCAGAGGAAGATGCCATGAATGGCCCGCGTACAATATTCCCCTCTTCCCAAGAGGGTGACGTGCTGTCTTCTCTCACGTTCACTTCTTAAGGTGCTCCTCAGCCGTGGCTGTAAGGAGGACACTGGAGCTGGAGAAAGGCCACGTCCTCTCTAAAGTCAGCCTTAAACAAAAGGGAAGAAGGGCTGTGTGCATCTTGGAGCTCTCCTTCACCTCTTTGTCCTGCTCTAATCAGGCTCTTCCTTTTTCCCAATAACTAATAGCAACAGTAATAAGGGCAATGCAAGAGTAACTGAGGCAACCCACGTGAGCATATAGGACCATGCATTAAGAGCAGTCCAAGGGAACATTTTCTACTGCATTTACTGTCCAGTGTGACTCACAGCCCTGTTCTTGCTATGACCTGCACACAGCCAGGTGAGTGCAGCATTTTCCAAGGCACTACGGTGCCAGCTTCCCAAAGCAACTGATGGCTCTGGTTGGCTCTACTCTTGGCTGCCCAACTCGGAAAGTTGTTAAAGGGCCCAGTTTTGGACAAGCAGAAACAACTTGTCCAGTGAAGCGACTTGGGTTGAACATCTAAAACGCACGAGCTCCTCCCTGTTGCCTGGGAACAAAATCAGTCTACATCTCCTCTCATGCTCACAATGCTCCCTCCTCACCTAAAGCTACCTGAGTCAGGGGGCAGCTAACCCCAAGACTGCTGGTGAGGAGTCTCTCATCATCACTGTCAGGGCCCGAGCTCTGTGGCAGGAGTGCCGATGTCCAGCTCAGCCAAGGGAACGTGGCTGGAGCGAGTTATCTGGCTAGCTAGGCTTTCCCTCACCCTCACTGTTTTTCCTCTCCCTGATGTTGCTCTGGGAAGCATAGGAAGAGCCTTTGTCCTCGCTTTGTCCCTGCCTTTCTCTCCTCCACCGCATCCGGAGTTCAGCTCTGCCTGTATTTTGGCTACGGCCTCTGCCTGCATGGGCAGGTCCTTGTTACACTGGATGGCACCGGAGCAATTCACAACTGCTATGTTGGACCTACAATGCCATGCGCTGGCCCACACGTGTTGATCCATCTAGTTTATTTCTCCCAAGTCCCATAGCCAGTGTCCCCATAACCAGCACCGGGCTACAGTGTTCACACTGGCGATGCTTAGAGGTGCCCCTTCTGGCTGTGATCGTCAAGATCCAGCAAAGACGTATGCACCCGACTTTGCCATGCGAGGTCTTTGATGAACTGGTCCTATGCTTCATGGAGCACCATGGAGCACATTCATGAGTCTGCTGAAAGGTTCAAGGCTCTTCCAGAGCAGTATCAGGGAGAACGCGGCTACTTCCAAACAGATGGCCCGAGAGGCGTGGGTCCTACCGAACCAATTAACAACCCCTCACAGTAAAGGTGGCGCCTTTGGTGAGGTTTGCAGGCCAAGCCATATGCCTGGCCTCTAACCCTGGAGATTCGACTACAGACCAAGGGAGATGGTGGCTTTGGGGCCTGAACGAGCTTTGCCTCAGGGCAAAAACTCATGGGGAGAAAAAGCAACCAACCAGTCTCAAACTCTTGTGCCGCTCTCCTAGACCCTTGCCCAAATTTCACAGACTATGAGAGATTTCATTAAGCCATGGGCATGGGTACGCCATGGGTACGCACCATGCCTCGTGCCTCCACTGGAAGATAGGAACAACTCAGGGGAAACGGGCTTCCCACAGTGACCAACCCCTCTGACAGCCAACCCCAACCCCAGTGGTGGGAGAAACACTTCTGCAGAAACAAAGGATAAAAACTCTTGAAGAGCTTCCCTGTGGCTTGCCAAAATATACCGTGTAGGACATTGGCTCTAGAAGAGATCATAAATAAATTGCAAATTCTGGATAGAAAGCCAAACCAGCTTCCTTTGAAAAACCAAACATGTTTTAAATGTTGATTTTGACCAAAATGTCAGCATTTTCCCTGGAAACAAGAAACTCTTCCTTGAACATTTATGGCATTTGAAACGCAGTTTCCTCTTGGAAGGTCCTAGCATAGCTGGGAGTGAGCTCCTGCAAAGCAGGTGAGGGCTGGATCACTGCCTGACTCTTACCCCACGTGGGCTTGTTCCCTGTCCCCCAAAGGATGCAGGTTTAAAGGCGAGAGTAGGGTCTCTGGCACCTCCAAGAGCAATTTCATTTTGGCACCCTGCCTATTTTCTGGCTATATTCTCTGCTGCTCCTGCAGCTCCAGTGCCTGTGCAGCAGAGGCCGTAGGGACAGAAATGGGCTAGCGCAGCGTGCCATACCACATCCACCCCTTGCCACATGAGACGTGAGCGCTGCAGAGCGGGTGCGCGGGAGGCAAAAGCTTTTCCTCTCCTTTCCTCTTGCTCTCGCAGGCCAGCGGAGCAGCTGGCACCTGTGGCCAGGCCACGGGCTGTGGGTATGTCCAGTACTGCCGTGAGCTGCTGGAAAGCGGGCACGGCTGGTCAGTCTCGCCTGAAAGTCCCAGATGCTTCAGGGCCCGGGTTTTCCACTGTTTTCTTTCCACAAAGGAAGGACATGCAGAAGGCAGCACCTTCTCTGCAGTCCCGTGCTAGGAGAGCATCAGCCTCCACACGGTCATGGCAGCTCTGTGGGCCCAGAGCGCTGTGTCATCAGGGTCTCGGCCACAGCGCTGTGGCCTGGGCAAGCCCGGGGCCCCAGGCTGGTCGCCAGCCCTGCCTCTGCCCACTGTCCCTCGTCGGCAGCACCCAGAGGATGTGCCCCCGTGAGGCCCCCTTCTCCTCCTTCTCCCCCAGCCAGGCCAGCCTGGGCATGTTGGGGGGCATCCTCACCAGCCTGCTGAGGCCTGGCCTCGAGGGCTTCTGCCACAGGGATGGGAGCCACCTCGGGGAAGCACCACAGACGCAGGGTGCCAAGGAAGGAGGTGGCTGCGTGGGGTCTTCCGATGGCCTCCTGCCACCTCTTCCCCTCATGGCCTCCCGCCACCACAGCTCCTCAGGGCCTTTTGCTGCCCTGACGCACCTGAAGATGTACCACCACCCCCATCCCCTCAGGGCCTCCCACCACCACCCTGCCCCTCATCTCCTCCTGCCACCCATCCCCTCAGGGCTTCCCGCCACCGTGTCTCCTCAGGGCCTCCTGCCACCCTGTTGCCTCAGGGCCTCCCCAGCACCCCATCCTCGCAGGGTCTCCAGCTGCCCTGACACACCTGAAGGCACCCCAACGCCCTGGCCCCTCAGCGTCTTTCACCAGTTCATCCCCTCAGGGCCTCCCACCGCCCCATCCCCTCAGGGTCTTCCCCCAGGCCGGCAAAGCTGCCCCGCAGCGGCACAGCACTGAAGGAGCTCCACAGGTGCCAGCCAAAAAGGCACCTTGGACCCCTCAATAATCCAGCCAGCAGCACACGGGCAGGAAACAAAAGGTGGTTCATGGCTGGGAGAGTATTGGTGGACATGGCCAAGGACAAGTTTTTCAGGGATCCCCACAGCTCTGGGCTCTGCCCGTGAGCTTTGTTGGAAGCATTAAGGGGGGCATGCCTGGGTACCTGTTGCTGAGCACAAGTACCCCTTCTCTCCTCCTCCCCAATGCCCTTGGAACGCTAGAGACCAAAGCAAAACCCGCTGGTCGGAGAAAGATGGGCAGAAGAGAAGTAGCTCCAGATTTGCAGGGACAGCCATTCACCAGAGGATGGCCAAGTCCTGCTCTGGGAAAGCATCTAGTATGTGGGACAAGCTACAGAAAGCAAGGCTCTCGAACAGCCTAGAAAGCGGATCACTTCCTTGCTTGGTTTTTTTCTTGTCTTGTCCTTTTTGCCTGCAGAGGTTTGTTTCTGCATCTGTACACAGTGTTAGGTTCAGCTGACCTTAGAAAGTATGAAGTTACACAGGCCTAAAAAGCCATTAACTGTTCTCTCCTTTTCATGCTCCTGGGTCTCTGTCTTTATTAAACATGGATTTTGTCTTGCCGTGTTGGGGTGACAGAAAGTGCTCTTAGAGAAGAGCTGTGCCGCGGGCAGGGAGAGGCCAAGAGGCACCCAGCCTCCCCCGCAGGCTCAGGTGGCCCCTGCACACGGAGCTCCTGGCATCAGCTCTGCACAGAGCTCCAGCAGCACAGCCAGCCACTGCCCCGGAGAGAAGGCCGCCTTCTCCACACGCTGCGGAGCTGCTCTCGCAGCACGTGCAGCCCGAATCGAGAGGAACGAGTCCTCTCTGCAGCTCGTAGCAGCAACAGGGTTTGAGCTGCCAGGTTTGAGACGGAGGGGCTGATGTCGTTTGTCATGCCTTCAAGGGCTGCAACAGAGCAGAACAGAGCCAAGGTCAGAGCCCGGGTGTGCGGGGACCCCAGGAAGCCCTCCTGCCGGGGCCACCCCACCCAGCTCTTCCCATGGCCAGGAGGGAGCAGGGGCCAATGGGATCAGCCGGAAGGTGCTGGCCACAAATACCCCACGTGCCCCTGAAAACTCTCTCTGCTCTGCCCATGCCGCCCCTTGTCCGTACAGGGAGCAGAGCCCTCCCCGGCTAAGGCAGATTGTACTTCCGTGCCCAGGGTCTTTCCCCCTCCTCTTCCCTGCCAGTCCCTGCTGACACCCCGCTGCCCTCACTCACCCTCGTAGATGATCTGGAGTTCTTCCTGCTGCCCTCTCATGTGCTGCCCAGCGAGCCCTAGGAACACACAGCCCGTCACTGGACCCAGCGGCACAGCTTCCCCACAGCGGCCCTGCCAGCCCAGCCACACGCCCTCCTCGCCTTGGCAGCCCTGAGCCCAGGTTCTTCCCCAAGCGTGACGCCCAAGGGCAGGGGTGGGAGAGGGCGGCAGGGAGCCCCGTGGGCCCCGCGTTGGGGAGTCGGGGCTCCACAGCCACTGGCTGATTCCTGCTGCAGGTGCAACAGCCGGGGCTATGGCCAAGCTGCAGTGGGGCAGGGAGAGACCCCAGGGGATTGTGGCTCACCAATGAACCTGACGGCCGCCTCTCGCACGGTCTCCTGTGGGCTTTGCAGGTACAGCAGGGACTGGTGCAGGTACTCGTCTCCTCTGCAGCTGTATTCTTTCAGCTGGAGAGAGCACAAAGGGATAGAGGGTGGGGTTGGCACAGACTCTCTGCCTTGGCCGGGCAGTCCCTGGTGCCCAGGACTGGCCTCCCCTGCCAGAACACCCACGACGCCCAGTCAGCAGCCGTCTGGTGCCGAGGTTTGGAGGGAGCAGAGGCCTGGGTGCTCCCCAGGGAGCTGCGGTGCCACCGTGCTGCCAACGCCCAGCTGGACTGGGGCTCCGTCGGAACCACCGCGCTCGGGGAGGGAGAGGAGCCTGGAGAAGAGGTTGCAGGGCAGCACGCCCAAGGGAAGGGAGCGTGTGTGGGGTGCAGGCTGGTGGCGATGGGTTGCATCAGTGCACAGGGAAGGGCAGAGCTGCCAGCCCCAGCCAGTGGGCATTGAGGGCAGGGGGCTTGTCCCGGCTGGGTCTGGGGCTTCGGGGCCATCCTTACCAGGCACTTGCCGACCGCCCATGTCTGCTCCCTCTTCAGCAGCTGCCTGAGCTTTCTGTTCTTCAGGAACTTGGTAGCTTGAAGCAGGGTTTCCCGAGAGGCCTGCAGAGCAGCAGAGACTGGGAGATGGCACCGCTGGCCGGGGCACAGGACCTGCGTCCCCTGCACCTGGGCAAGGCTCAGGGCCTTTCCTGGCCCCTGGTGGGAAGATGCCGCGGCTGGGGAACGCGTCGTTGGCGGATTCGGTGCCTGGGCAGAGGAGTGGGGCAACCTCCATCTCGGGCACCTGGTGCTGCTGGGGCAGCAGGACAGAGGTCCCACCAGAGCTGCTGCTCTGTAGCCAAGGCCAGGAGGAGGCTGGAGCGCTGCAGTCCACCAGGCGCCAGGCCAGGAGGCAGCTGAGCCACCTCCCATGGGAACACCAGCAGGTCAGAAACCTCACCTCTGCCACACGCTGGTTCTCATCATGCATGTGGCAGAGCAGTGGGAGTAAGCTCTGGTGCACATGCGTCTCCAGTGGCTTTTTTCCCTCTTCCGCTACGCGCTCCATCACGTGTCGGAAGAGGCGAATGGAGACCTGTCGCACATAGCAGGCATCCTGGTGGAAAGGAAGAGGGCAAGACCTCAGCACCATGTGCTCCAGGCCCACCTGGGCACGGGTCGGGAAATGCACAAGGCACAAAGTTTCCTGGCAGCAGCCAGCGCCCGTGGTGGGGGGCACAAATCCTTACGTTGTCAAAGAGTGGACAGAGCCTTTCAGCCAGCTCCAGAGCAATTGTGCTGGCAACTGGCATGTTCACGCCACGGACCAGCTTGCCGAGCACAGAGAGCGTCATCCCAATAATCTCCCCATCTGCATCCTGCAGTAGCTTTATGAGACTTCGCAGCAGGAACCGCATTCTTTTGGCCTGTGTGGAACACAACGCCGTGTTGTGAAGCCATGAAAGGCTGCACTGACAAAACCACTCCAGTGGTTCAAGGCTACACTGCTGCATCGGGGGCTAGAAGCCAAAGAACTGCCCGGAAGGACTCGGACAGGTGAACAGGGAGGCAGGAGAGGTGGGAAGAGCTACCACAGCTCCCCAAGCCCAGCCCAGTCCAAGCTACTGTGTTCCCCAGCATGCCCTGCCCAGCCCCACGCTGCCAGCATGGCTTTAGCCACCTGCCCCCTGCTCACCGGCATGCGTCTCTTGCAGAGTGCGATGAGGCCTCTGAGCCCCAGGCGACGCATCACTCTGCACTCACTCCGCAGGTACCTTGGAAAAAGCTGCAGGATGCAGTCACCCCATCCGCTTATGTCAGGGCAGGCCAGGAGCTGAAACACACAGAGCAGTGACAGGGGTGCCCGGCCAGCAGGACCCCAGCACCGCACAGGGCTGGGTACAGCCAGCACCCACAGGGCACGGGCACCGTCCCGGGCAGCCAAGGCTAAAGGCAGCAGCGCCTGCGGAGAGCCCCTGGGCTCCCTGCCCTGCGCTGCGGAGCACACGGTGCAGGTCTCTCGCTCGTTCTGCTGTGCTGCCCCGGCCTCTGCAGCCTCTGATTCCTCGGCCTTCAAGGAGCCATGATGGAAGAGCGAGAGCTGGCACAAGGCGAGCACGAAACACAGGTGGGGACAAATGTCACTCCAGCAGCCAAGGCCAAAGGCACAAAGCGGAGCACACCCTCTGCCCCAGCTCCACCGACTGGGCTCCCCCCGCAGCTGCGGCTACGACAGGGCAGAGTGGTGGGAGGCAGCGAGGCAGCGCTCACCATCAGGCTCACCTCGACAAGGAACGCCATGGCAGGGACCTCCCAGCGTGGCTCCTTCCTGCTGAGCAGCTTGACCAGGTAGCCCAACATGCTGTGACACAAGCGTCTCGAGATACTGCGCAACTCTCTGGCAGGGGAAAGAAGGCACCGTCAGCCCAAAGCAGGGTGGGCAAACCTCTCCCAGACTGACTGCTCCCCTCATCCAGCTGTTACCACACAAGTAATAGTGGGGTCGGGCAGGCCAAGGCCCCCTTTGCACTCCGCTCCAGCCGCCGGCAGCATTTGCTCCCAGAGACCTGGTCTTTCCCCAGCACCCCTCACCAGGAGAAAGGCAGTGCTCAACACCAGCAGGCTCCTCTGGCGACGAGACAGGAAAAACACCTTTCCTGCCCCAAAGCCTTCTCTTGAAGGAGGAAGAGGAGACCCCTTTCCTGCCTATGGGAGACTCCTGTCCCCCAGGCTCTGGCCCTGGCCCTCAGGACATCCTGCCCTGCCCCGGTGGGCTGCCTTTGCTGGGGCTGCCTGCAGACAAACCCCCGGCTCGGTGCCGTCAGCCCAGGCCCCACGGGAGGGGATGCTGGCACTTTGGGAGCTGGCTGCTCCCGTGCACCCACCTCTCGCAGGCTTTTCCATTCTCCTGGGCCATCTCTTGGTGACAAGTCCCTCTCACCCACAACCAAGGGGACTGTGTGGGGCACCCCATCTGCAGGGGAGAAACGGCGGGGGGAGCGGGGAGAAGGGGGCTCTCACCTGGCCAGCAGACCCATTGCGCAGTGGTGAGTCTCCGCATTGAGGAGTGTGTCCCAGCCACGCTTACGATCGACTTCGAACACCACACGCCTCCAGCCAAGACGGCAGAGCAGGGCTTTCACGGTCAGCACTGCAAACCTGTGTGCAGAGCAAAGCCCAGGTCACACTGGGAGCCCTGGCCCCAGCTCTGGGGCCATGGGAGGGATGGAAGGACTGCGATGGAGCACCTGTTGGGCTGGCTGGGAAGGCAGTCTTCCTCCTGGCATTCCCTCCAGAAGGTATCGACCTCCTCTGGCATCTGCTCTGTACTGAAGTGCACCTGGCAGAGCAGAGCCAGGAAGAGGCGAGGGAAATGCACCATCAACCCCTCTGGGCACGTGGGCAGCTGGAGGATCTCCCGTAGCACCCTGGTTGCCTGCAGGAACCAAAACACCCAAAGACAGTGCTCAGTGCCAAGATGTCCCCGTGATAGGGACCGAGCATGGGACAGTGAGGCTCAGGCACTGCCCTGGGCCACGGGAGATGCAGGGGGAACACCCGGCCTTGCTGGTCTTAAACCTGCCCCTAAGCCGGGTTTCCAGCCCACCACATGAGGTTGGGAGATGCAGTGACATGGGAGGATGGAGATCCGCCAGGAGCGGCGACCCTGGGGGCAAGCAAAGGTCTGCTCCAGAAACTCACGGCCAGGGCAAAGACATCCTTTTTGTCCCCGTCGGAGGTGGACATGCTGTGCAGTGGCCAGTCCTCCAGCACGCAGAGCAGCTCCAGCAGCACCGTCTCTGCAGTACTGCTCACAGAAACCATCGCCCTCCACATGGTCGCGGCAGATCTGCAGGCCCAGAGCTCTGTGTCAGCGGGGTGTCAGCCACAGCGCCGCGGCCTGGGCAACCGCGGGGGCCTGGGCTGGCTGCCAGCCCTGCCTCTGCCCACTGCTCCTCGCTGGCAGCGCCCAGCGAGCCTGGCCGTGCGGGCAGCAGGCAGCCAAGCGACAGTGCCTTGAGGGGCCGGGAGGGAGCATGGCAGTGGTCTGTGGGGCTGACATGCCAGGGCTGGGAAACGGAGGGCACGGAAGGTCCTGAAAGTCTCCGTCTGTCTGGCAGCCCACATGGGACAGGCTCTCCAGGCTGATGGGCTCTAAAGGCTGGTGAGCCCTGAGCCCTCCAGGCAGGCGCGCTCCGTACCTGTCGCACCATGGGGCCCAGTGCAGGAGGGTCACCACCACATCATGGGGGTGCGCGTGGGTCAGCTCCAGAAGGGTGTTGTCCAGCCTGTGCTGGGCAGACCCATCCGTGTTGGACGTGAGCCAGCGGTAGATGCACCTCACAATCCTGGGCACCTGGAGGAGACATGGCTGGGAGTTGGAGTGCTGTCAGAGCGAGCCGTTTCCCCAGCTTCCCCCGAGAAGTGCTTCCCTTCCCACCACACCGTGCTGGCCTAAAAGGCTGTTGGGTGGCCAGTGGGCGCAGCTTCGGGGGCACACGATCCCCGGGGGGGCTCGAGCCCTGGCCACAGGCTGCTTACCTGCTCTAAATTGTAGGCGTCACTTTCCACAAGCACATCCAGCAGAGCAGCACAAGCCTCTGCATTGTAGGAGTCTACCATGGCCTCAATGGCCGTGATGGTGGTGTCTTCACGCTCAGTGGGCTCGAGGGCTTCCCAAAACATCTGCAGGAGAAGGAAGGGCAGGCAAGAGGGGGATGTGACACCGAGTGCCGTGACGGCAGTGCTGGGCTGAGCAGCGAGGGCAGGCCCAGCCCAGGGGAGATGTCCGCGGGTACCTGTGCTCTCCTGTGGAAGAGGGCACGGGTGTATTCCAGCTCCTGCTCCTGCTCCTCTTCTGGCAGGTCCCAGTCTGGATCTGGCAAAGACCGAGCGCAGGCAGAGCTGAGGGGCTGTGGGAGAGGCTGGAGAACACAGCCGAGCCCCGCGCTGCCCAGGCAGGGCCAGCCTCGGCACAGGGGCTGGTGGGGACATTGACCCCCGTCTCTCTGGCTGCATGTTGGGGCTGGGGGTGCCCAGTGGATGAAGCATGGCCGGAGCCCAGCCAGCCGTGGGGAACAGCCCCATCCCCTTGTCCCCTCTTTCCCTGGAGATGTCCACGAGCGATGGGATGGGGCCAAGCTGGCTGCAGCCACTAGCCCTGTGGCCCAGCTCAGCCACTCACCCGCCTGCAGCAGCTGGACCTCCTTCACCTCATCAGGCTGCATTACTGGTGCAGCCCCAGCGCCTTTCTCCTCCTCCTCCTCCTCCCCTTCCATCCAGGCCAGCCTGGTCATGCTAGGGGATCTCTCCATCATCCCCCTAAGGCCTGGCCCTCCTGTCGCAGGGATGGGAGATGCCTTGGAAAAGCGCCGTGGACGTGGGTCAGCAGGGAAGGAGGTGGCTGCGCAGGGGCTCCTCGCAGCCCCACTCCGTCCCGTCCTGTCCCGTTGCGTCCTCCGGGCACTGTGGGGTGACCGTGCCACCACCAGCACCCATATCACAGTGGGTCACAAAGGGCCCTGTGACACACGGCCATGTGCCATCCAATCGGCAGTGCCCATATCACGGCAGGTCACAAAGGGCCCTGTGACACATGGCCACGTGCCATCCATTCGGCAGTGCCCATATCACGGCAGGTCACAAAGGGCCCTGTGACACGCTGCCACACGCCCGTGCCCTGGGGCTTCCCCCAGCCCAGCAAAGCTGCCCCGCAGCGGCACAGCACTGAAGGAGCTCCACAGGTGCCAGCTGAAAAGGCACCCTGGACCCCTCAACAGTCCAGCCAGCAACGCATGGGCAGGAAACAAATGGCAGTTCATGGCTGGGAGAGTATTGGTGGACATGGCCCAGGACACGATTTTCAGCTCCACAGGGGAACAGGGCACGGCTGGGAAGAGGAACCTCACTTTGCCCTTCTGAGCACAGTACAAACATTCCCCAGAAATGGGGATGTTCTGCAGGCGACTTATTTCCCGCAAACAAGAAAGCCAGCTCTGCAACAGTGCTATACCTACAACGTACGTTGCCTGTGGCATCACACATCAAGAGCCACGGGGCACATAAGAAATGGGGGGATTTGTGTGCTCTAGGAGAGGAAGGAGGAAGAGACACTGAAGAAAAGCAGGGATACATGTGGATGAGATTCAGTGATGGAGGGAAGTAACCATATTGCTTTGCTCTGCTTGAGAAGATGGGTCACGCTGGGGTGCTCTAGAGGCAAAGCTTCTGACAGCAACATGGCGTGAGCTCACAAAGCATTCAAAGATGGGCGAGAAAGTGTCACGATTGTGTGTGCATGTGCCGAATTTGGGATCTGCTGAAAAGATGGCCCCGTTGACAAGCTCACACTTTGCTGTACAGGCTCCTGCTGTGGTCTTGCTGGAGGCCATTCCCTGCCAATGCATGGCCATCCCATTGCTCCTGGATCAAGTCTTCCAGGCCTATGGAAATGAGTCTGCCCAGTGTCCGTCTGGCAGCAGGAAGTGGCAGAACATGTCTGCTTCCAGCGCTTCTCTTGGCTGCTCCCTCCGGGTGGTGGTGTCATAATCAGAGACACAGAACAAGTTCTCATCCCAGACTTATCCCCATCCTCTGCACTCCCCGAAGTAAGCGTCTCCCTTGTTATTCGCCGGGGAACCTCCCTGTTCATGGCTGTGCATTTCCTTGCACAGCAGGCACCTAGTTTTGTTTGGATATCAGCTGCTAGCAGCAGCAGCCGAATACACAGCAACTGGAGTGTTGAGCGCCAGAGACTGGGCTTCATTTTTTCCACAGTGCAAGAAAAAAGGCAAAAGTACACAAGAAAACTTGGAAGTATCTCTGTACAAGTCTAATTGACTTGTGAAAGCCAGCAGCTCATGATATTCCTGTGCTGCAGATAATCACTTCCATGAAAAATCTCTTTGCAGGAAGGAACGACAGCTTCTGTATTCTGAGAGATACCAACTAGTGCCCCTGGTTCCTCCAGTTCCTCCTCACAAGAGCTGCCTGCAAGCGCCCAGATATCAGTGCACTTTGACATTGGCTGCCCACTTACAGACAAGTCACCCAGGGACACAGGTCTTTGGGGCAGGAGATGGGTGCCACGGTTCTCAAGAATCGGTGGGGTGGCAGGTCTCCTTCTGTGGGGACACGTTCTCCACCAGACCTACTGATTTCAGCACACCCAAGGCAAAAGGTGTCAGATTTCCAGCTGTCCTGGACAGTTTTGAGAACGGATCCTTCTCCCAGGCACAATGCAGCCGGTGAATTGCAGCCGTACGTCAGCTGTAGCTGGAGGGGGTGGGTTGGGGGAGATGGAAGCTGACATTTTGCCTATACTTGGCTTCCTGAGCCAGTCTTTAGAGCACTCTGCCTCCCATCAAATCAGAGGAAGATGCCATGAATGGCCCGCGTCATTCCCCTCTTCCCAAGAGGGTGACGTGCTGTCTTCTCTCACGTTCACTTCTTAAGGTGCTCCTCAGCCGTGGCTGTAAGGAGGACACTGGAGCTGGAGAAAGGCCACGTCCTCTCTAAAGTCAGCCTTAAACAAAAGGGAAGAAGGGCTGTGTGCATCTTGGAGCTCTCCTTCACCTCTTTGTCCTGCTCTAATCAGGCTCTTCCTTTTTCCCAATAACTAATAGCAACAGTAATAAGGGCAATGCAAGAGTAACTGAGGCAACCCACGTGAGCATATAGGACCATGCATTAAGAGCAGTCCAAGGGAACATTTTCTACTGCATTTGCTGTCCAGTGTGACTCACAGCCCTGTTCTTGCTATGACCTGCACACAGCCAGGTGAGTGCAGCATTTTCCAAGGCACTACGGTGCCAGCTTCCCAAAGCAACTGATGGCTCTGGTTGGCTCTACTCTTGGCTGCCCAACTCGGAAAGTTGTTAAAGGGCCCAGTTTTGGACAAGCAGAAACAACTTGTCCAGTGAAGCGACTTGGGTTGAACATCTAAAACGCACGAGCTCCTCCCTGTTGCCTGGGAACAAAATCAGTCTACATCTCCTCTCATGCTCACAATGCTCCCTCCTCACCTAAAGCTACCTGAGTCAGGGGGCAGCTAACCCCAAGACTGCTGGTGAGGAGTGTCTCATCATCACTGTCAGGGCCCGAGCTCTGTGGCAGGAGTGCCGATGTCCAGCTCAGCCAAGGGAACGTGGCTGGAGCGAGTTATCTGGCTAGCTAGGCTTTCCCTCACCCTCACTGTTTTTCCTCTCCCTGATGTTGCTCTGGGAAGCATAGGAAGAGCCTTTGTCCTCGCTTTGTCCCTGCCTTTCTCTCCTCCACCGCATCCGGAGTTCAGCTCTGCCTGTATTTTGGCTACGGCCTCTGCCTGCATGGGCAGGTCCTTGTTACACTGGATGGCACCGGAGCAATTCACAACTGCTATGTTGGACCTACAATGCCATGCGCTGGCCCACACGTGTTGATCCATCTAGTTTATTTCTCCCAAGTCCCATAGCCAGTGTCCCCATAAGCAGCACCGGGCTACAGTGTTCACACTGGCGATGCTTAGAGGTGCCCCTTCTGGCTGTGATCGTCAAGATCCAGCAAAGACATATGCACCCGACTTTGCCATGCGAGGTCTTTGAAGAACTGGTCCTATGCTTCATGGAGCACCATGGAGCACATTCATGAGTCTGCTGAAAGGTTCAAGGCTCTTCCAGAGCAGTATCAGGGAGAAGGCGGCTACTTCCAAACAGATGGCCCGAGAGGCGTGGGTCCTACCGAACCAATTAACAACCCCTCACAGTAAAGGTGGCGCCTTTGGTGAGGTTTGCAGGCCAAGCCATATGCCTGGCCTCTAACCCTGGAGATTCGACTACAGACCAAGGGAGATGGTGGCTTTGGGGCCTGAACGAGCTTTGCCTCAGGGCAAAAACTCATGGGGAGAAAAAGCAACCAACCAGTCTCAAACTCTTGTGCCGCTCTCCTAGACCCTTGCCCAAATTTCACAGACTATGAGAGATTTCATTAAGCCATGGGCATGGGTACGCCATGGGTACGCACCATGCCTCGTGCCTCCACTGGAAGATAGGAACAACTCAGGGGAAACGGGCTTCCCACAGTGACCAACCCCTCTGACAGCCAACCCCAACCCCAGTGGTGGGAGAAACACTTCTGCAGAAACAAAGGATAAAAACTCTTGAAGAGCTTCCCTGTGGCTTGCCAAAATATACCGTGTAGGACATTGGCTCTAGAAGAGATCATAAATAAATTGCAAATTCTGGATAGAAAGCCAAACCAGCTTCCTTTGAAAAACCAAACATGTTTTAAATGTTGATTTTGACCAAAATGTCAGCATTTTCCCTGGAAACAAGAAACTCTTCCTTGAACGTTTATGGCATTTGAAACGCAGTTTCCTCTTGGAAGGTCCTAGCATAGCTGGGAGTGGGCTCCTGCAAAGCAGGTGAGGGCTGGATCACTGCCTGACTCTTACCCCACGTGGGCTTGTTCCCTGTCCCCCAAAGGATGCAGGTTTAAAGGCGAGAGTAGGATCTCTGGCACCTCCAAAAGCAATTTCATTTTGACACCCTGCCTATTTTCTGGCTATATTCTCTGCTGCTCCTGCAGCTCCAGTGCCTGTGCAGCAGAGGCCGTAGGGACAGAAATGGGCTAGCGCAGCGTGCCATACCACATCCACCCCTTGCCACATGAGACGTGAGCGCTGCAGAGCGGGTGCGCGGGAGGCAAAAGCTTTTCCTCTCCTTTCCTCTTGCTCTTGCAGGCCAGCGGAGCAGCTGGCACCTGTGGCCAGGCCACGGGCTGTGGGTATGTCCAGTACTGCCGTGAGCTGCTGGAAAGCGGGCACGGCTGGTCAGTCTCGCCTGAAAGTCCCAGATGCTTCAGGGCCCGGGTTTTCCACTGTTTTCTTTCCACAAAGGAAAGACATGCAGAAGGCAGCACCTTCTCTGCAGTCCCGTGCTAGGAGAGCATCAGCCTCCACACGGTCATGGCAGCTCTGTGGGCCCAGAGCGCTGTGTCATCAGGGTCTCGGCCACAGCGCTGTGGCCTGGGCAAGCCCGGGGCCCCAGGCTGGTCGCCAGCCCTGCCTCTGCCCACTGTCCCTCGTCGGCAGCACCCAGAGGATGTGCCCCCGTGAGGCCCCCTTCTCCTCCTTCTCCCCCAGCCAGGCCAGCCTGGGCATGTTGGGGGGCATCCTCACCAGCCTGCTGAGGCCTGGCCTCGAGGGCTTCTGCCACAGGGATGGGAGCCACCTCGGGGAAGCACCACAGACGCAGGGTGCCAAGGAAGGAGGTGGCTGCGTGGGGTCTTCCGATGGCCTCCTGCCACCTCTTCCCCTCATGGCCTCCCGCCACCACAGCTCCTCAGGGCCTTTTGCTGCCCTGACGCACCTGAAGACGTACCACCACCCCCATCCCCTCAGGGCCTCCCACCACCACCCTGCCCCTCATCTCCTCCTGCCACCCATCCCCTCAGGGCTTCCCGCCACCGTGTCTCCTCAGGGCCTCCTGCCACCCTGTTGCCTCAGGGCCTCCCCAGCACCCCATCCTCGCAGGGTCTCCAGCTGCCCTGACGCACCTGAAGGCACACCAACGCCCTGGCCCCTCAGCGTCTTTCACCAGTTCATCCCCTCAGGGCCTCCCACCGCCCCATCCCCTCAGGGTCTTCCCCCAGGCCGGCAAAGCTGCCCCGCAGCGGCACAGCACTGAAGGAGCTCCACAGGTGCCAGCCAAAAAGGCACCTTGGACCCCTCAATAATCCAGCCAGCAGCACACGGGCAGGAAACAAAAGGTGGTTCATGGCTGGGAGAGTATTGGTGGACATGGCCAAGGACAAGTTTTTCAGGGATCCCCACAGCTCTGGGCTCTGCCCGTGAGCTTTGTTGGAAGCATTAAGGGGGGCGAAGGGGTTTCTGGCCACTTTTCCTACCATGCTGCATGCCTGGGCACCTGTTGCTGAGCACAAGTACCCCTTCTCTCCTCCTCCCCAATGCCCTTGGAACGCTAGAGACCAAAGCAAAACCCGCTGGTCGGAGAAAGATGGGCAGAAGAGAAGTAGCTCCAGATTTGCAGGGACAGCCATTCACCAGAGGATGGCCAAGTCCTGCTCTGGGAAAGCATCTAGTATGTGGGACAAGCTACAGAAAGCAAGGCTCTAGAACAGCCTAGAAAGCGGATCACTTCCTTGCTTGGTTTTTTTCTTGTCTTGTCCTTTTTGCCTGCAGAGGTTTGTTTCTGCATCTGTACACAGTGTTAGGTTCAGCTGACCTTAGAAAGTATGAAGTTACACGGGCCTAAAAAGCCATTAACTGTTCTCTCCTTTTCATGCTCCTGGGTCTCTGTCTTTATTAAACATGGATTTTGTCTTGCCGTGTTGGGGTGACAGAAAGTGCTCTTAGAGAAGAGCTGTGCCGCGGGCAGGGAGAGGCCAAGAGGCACCCAGCCTCCCCCGCAGGCTCAGGTGGCCCCTGCACACGGAGCTCCTGGCATCAGCTCTGCACAGAGCTCCAGCAGCACAGCCAGCCACTGCCCCGGAGAGAAGGCCGCCTTCTCCACACGCTGCGGAGCTGCTCTCGCAGTACGTGCAGCCCGAATCGAGAGGAACGAGTCCTCTCTGCAGCTCGTAGCAGCAACAGGGTTTGAGCTGCCAGGTTTGAGACGGAGGGGCTGATGTCGTTTGTCATGCCTTCAAGGGCTGCAACAGAGCAGAACAGAGCCAAGGTCAGAGCCCGGATGTGCGGGGACCCCAGGAAGCCCTCCTGCCAGGGCCACCCCACCCAGCTCTTCCCATGGCCAGGAGGGAGCAGGGGCCAATGGGATCAGCCGGAGGTGCTGGCCACAAATACCCCACGTGCCCCTGAAAACTCTCTCTGCTCTGCCCATGCCGCCCCTTGTCCGTGCAGGGAGCAGAGCCCTCCCCGGCTAAGGCAGATTGTACTTCCGTGCCCAGGGTCTTTCCTCCTCCTCTTCCCTGCCAGTCCCTGCTGACACCCCGCTGCCCTCACTCACCCTCGTAGATGATCTGGAGTTCTTCCTGCTGCCCTCTCATGTGCTGCCCAGCGAGCCCTAGGAACACACAGCCCGTCACTGGACCCAGCGGCACAGCTTCCCCACAGCGGCCCTGCCAGCCCAGCCACACGCCCTCCTCGCCTTGGCAGCCCTGAGCCCAGGGTCTTCCCCAAGCGTGACGCCCAAGGGCAGGGGTGGGAGAGGGCGGCAGGGAGCCCCGTGGGCCCCGCGTTGGGGAGTCGGGGCTCCACAGCCACTGGCTGATTCCTGCTGCAGGTGCAACAGCCGGGGCTATGGCCAAGCTGCAGTAGGGCAGGGAGAGACCCCAGGGGATTGTGGCTCACCAATGAACCTGACGGCCGCCTCTCGCACGGTCTCCTGTGGGCTTTGCAGGTACAGCAGGGACTGGTGCAGGTACTCGTCTCCTCTGCAGCTGTATTCTTTCAGCTGGAGAGAGCACAAAGGGATAGAGGGTGGGGTTGGCACAGACTCTCTGCCTTGGCCGGGCAGTCCCTGGTGCCCAGGACTGGCCTCCCCTGCCAGAACACCCACGACGCCCAGTCAGCAGCCGTCTGGTGCCGAGGTTTGGAGGGAGCAGAGGCCTGGGTGCTCCCCAGGGAGCTGCGGTGCCACCGTGCTGCCAACGCCCAGCTGGACTGGGGCTCCGTCGGAACCACCGCGCTCGGGGAGGGAGAGGAGCCTGGAGAAGAGGTTGCAGGGCAGCACGCCCAAGGGAAGGGAGCGTGTGTGGGGTGCAGGCTGGTGGCGATGGGTTGCATCAGTGCACAGGGAAGGGCAGAGCTGCCAGCCCCAGCCAGTGGGCATTGAGGGCAGGGGGCTTGTCCCGGCTGGGTCTGGGGCTTCGGGGCCATCCTTACCAGGCACTTGCCGACCGCCCATGTCTGCTCCCTCTTCAGCAGCTGCCTGAGCTTTCTGTTCTTCAGGAACTTGGTAGCTTGAAGCAGGGTTTCCCGAGAGGCCTGCAGAGCAGCAGAGACTGGGAGATGGCACCGCTGGCCGGGGCACAGGACCTGCGTCCCCTGCACCTGGGCAAGGCTCAGGGCCTTTCCTGGCCCCTGGTGGGAAGATGCCGCGGCTGGGGAACGCGTCGTTGGCGGATTCGGTGCCTGGGCAGAGGAGTGGGGCAACCTCCATCTCGGGCACCTGGTGCTGCTGGGGCAGCAGGACAGAGGTCCCACCAGAGCTGCTGCTCTGTAGCCAAGGCCAGGAGGAGGCTGGAGCGCTGCAGTCCACCAGGCGCCAGGCCAGGAGGCAGCTGAGCCACCTCCCATGGGAACACCAGCAGGTCAGAAACCTCACCTCTGCCACACGCTGGTTCTCATCATGCATGTGGCAGAGCAGTGGGAGTAAGCTCTGGTGCACATGCGTCTCCAGTGGCTTTTTTCCCTCTTCCGCTACGCGCTCCATCACGTGTCGGAAGAGGCGAATGGAGACCAGTCGCACATAGCAGGCATCCTGGTGGAAAGGAAGAGGGCAAGACCTCAGCACCATGTGCTCCAGGCCCACCTGGGCACGGGTCGGGAAATGCACAAGGCACAAAGTTTCCTGGCAGCAGCCAGCGCCCGTGGTGGGGGGCACAAATCCTTACGTTGTCAAAGAGTGGACAGAGCCTTTCAGCCAGCTCCAGAGCAATTGTGCTGGCAACTGGCATGTTCACGCCACGGACCAGCTTGCCGAGCACAGAGAGCGTCATCCCAATAATCTCCCCATCTGCATCCTGCAGTAGCTTTATGAGACTTCGCAGCAGGAACCGCATTCTTTTGGCCTGTGTGGAACACAACGCCGTGTTGTGAAGCCATGAAAGGCTGCACTGACAAAACCACTCCAGTGGTTCAAGGCTACACTGCTGCATCGGGGGCTAGAAGCCAAAGAACTGCCCGGAAGGACTCGGACAGGTGAACAGGGAGGCAGGAGAGGTGGGAAGAGCTACCACAGCTCCCCAAGCCCAGCCCAGTCCAAGCTACTGTGTTCCCCAGCATGCCCTGCCCAGCCCCACGCTGCCAGCATGGCTTTAGCCACCTGCCCCCTGCTCACCGGCATGCGTCTCTTGCAGAGTGCGATGAGGCCTCTGAGCCCCAGGCGACGCATCACTCTGCACTCACTCCGCAGGTACCTTGGAAAAAGCTGCAGGATGCAGTCACCCCATCCGCTTATGTCAGGGCAGGCCAGGAGCTGAAACACACAGAGCAGTGACAGGGGTGCCCGGCCAGCAGGACCCCAGCACCGCACAGGGCTGGGTACAGCCAGCACCCACAGGGCACGGGCACCGTCCCGGGCAGCCAAGGCCAAAGGCAGCAGCGCCTGCGGAGAGCCCCTGGGCTCCCTGCCCTGCGCCGCGGAGCACACGGTGCAGGTCTCTCGCTCGTTCTGCTGTGCTGCCCCGGCCTCAGCAGCCTCTGATTCCTCGGCCTTCAAGGAGCCATGATGGAAGAGCGAGAGCTGGCACAAGGCAAGCACGAAACACAGGTGGGGACAAATGTCACTCCAGCAGCCAAGGCCAAAGGCACAAAGCGGAGCACACCCTCTGCCCCAGCTTCACCGACTGGGCTCCCCCCGCAGCTGCGGCTACGACAGGGCAGAGTGGTGGGAGGCAGCGAGGCAGCGCTCGCCATCAGGCTCACCTCGACAAGGAACGCCATGGCAGGGACCTCCCAGCGTGGCTCCTTCCTGCTGAGCAGCTTGACCAGGTAGCCCAACATGCTGTGACACAAGCGTCTCGAGATACTGCGCAACTCTCTGGCAGGGGAAAGAAGGCACCGTCAGCCCAAAGCAGGGTGGGCAAACCTCTCCCAGACTGACTGCTCCCCTCATCCAGCTGTTACCACACAAGTAATAGTGGGGTCGGGCAGGCCAAGGCCCCCTTTGCACTCCGCTCCAGCCGCCGGCAGCATTTGCTCCCAGAGGCCTGGTCTTTCCCCAGCACCCCTCACCAGGAGAAAGGCAGTGCTCAACACCAGCAGGCTCCTCTGGCGACGAGACAGGAAAAACACCTTTCCTGCCCCAAAGCCTTCTCTTGAAGGAGGAAGAGGAGACCCCTTTCCTGCCTATGGGAGACTCCTGTCCCCCAGGCTCTGCCCCTGGCCCTCAGGACATCCTGCCCTGCCCCGGTGGGCTGCCTTTGCTGGGGCTGCCTGCAGACAAACCCCCGGCTCGGTGCCGTCAGCCCAGGCCCCACGGGAGGGGACGCTGGCACTTTGGGAGCTGGCTGCTCCCGTGCACCCACCTCTCGCAGGCTTTTCCAGTCTACTGGGCCATCTCTTGGTGACAAGTCCCTCTCACCCACAACCAAGGGGACTGTGTGGGGCACCCCATCTGCAGGGGAGAAACGGCGGGGGGAGCGGGGAGAAGGGGGCTCTCACCTGGCCAGCAGACCCATTGCGTAGTGGTGGGTCTCCGCGTTGAGGAGTGTGTCCCAGCCATGCTTACGATCGACTGCAAACACCACACGCCTCCAGCCAAGACGGCAGAGCAGGGCTTTCACGGTCAGCACTGCAAACCTGTGTGCAGAGCAAAGCCCAGGTCACGCCAGGAGCCCTGGCCCGAGCTCTGGGGCCATGGGAGGGATGGAAGGACTGCGATGGAGCACCTGTTGGGCTGGCTGGGAAGGCAGTCTTCCTCCTGGCATTCCCTCCAGAAGGTATCGACTTCCTCTGGCATCTGCTCTGTACTGAAGAGCACCTGGCAGAGCAGAGCCAGGAAGAGACAGGGGAAATACACCATCAACCCCTCTGGGCACGTGGGCAGCTGGAGGATCTCCCGTAGCACCCTGGTTGCCTGCAGGAACCAAAACACCCAAAGACAGCTCTCAGTGCCAAGATGTCCCCGTGATAGGGACCGAGCATGGGACAGTGAGGCTCAGGCACTGCCCTGGGCCACGGGAGATGCAGGGGGAACACCCGGCCTGGCTGGTCTTAAACCTGCCCCTAAGCCGGGTTTCCAGCCCACCACATGAGGTTTGGAGATGCAGTGACATGGGAGGATGGAGATCCGCCAGGAGCGGCGACCCTGGGGGCAAGCAAAGGTCTGCTCCAGAAACTCACGGCCAGGGCAAAGACATCCTTTTTGTCCCCGTCGGAGGTGGACATGCTGTGCAGTGGCCAGTCCTCCAGCACGCAGAGCAGCTCCAGCAGCACCGTCTCTGCACTACTGCTCACGGAAACCATCGCCCTCCACATGGTCGCGGCAGATCTGCAGGCCCAGAGCTCTGTGTCAGCGGGGTGTCAGCCACAGCGCCGCGGCCTGGGCAACCGCGGGGGCCTGGGCTGGCTGCCAGCCCTGCCTCTGCCCACTGCTCCTCGCTGGCAGCGCCCAGCGAGCCTGGCCGTGCGGGCAGCAGGCAGCCAAGCGACAGTGCCTTGAGGGGCCGGGAGGGAGCATGGCAGTGGTCTGTGGGGCTGACGTGCCAGGGCTGGGAAACGGAGGGCACGGAAGGTCCTGAAAGTCTCCGTCTGTCTGGCAGCCCACATGGGACAGGCTCTCCAGGCTGATGGGCTCTAAAGGCTGGTGAGCCCTGAGCCCTCCAGGCAGGCGCGCCCCGTACCTGTCGCACCGTGGGGCCCAGTGCAGGAGGGTCACCACCACATCATGGGGGTGCGCGTGGGTCAGCTCCAGAAGGGTGTTGTCCAGCCTGTGCTGGGCAGACCCATCCGTGTTGGACGTGAGCCAGCGGTAGATGCACTTCACAATCCTGGGCACCTGGCGGAGACATGGCTGGGAGTTGGAGTGCTGTCAGAGCGAGCCATTTCCCCAGCTTCCCCTGAGAAGTGCTTCCCTTCCCAGCACACCGTGCTGGCCTAAAAGGCTGTTGGGTGGCCAGTGGGCGCAGCTTCGGGGGCACACGATCCCCGGGGGGGCTCGAGCCCTGGCCACAGGCTGCTTACCTGCTCTAAATTGTAGGCGTCACTTTCCACAAGCACATCCAGCAGAGCAGCACAAGCCTCTGCATTGTAGGAGTCTACCATGGCCTCAATGGCCGTGATGGTGGTGTCTTCACGCTCAGTGGGCTCGAGGGCTTCCCAAAACATCTGCAGGAGAAGGAAGGGCAGGCAAGAGGGGGATGTGACACCGAGTGCCGTGACGGCAGTGCTGGGCTGAGCAGCGAGGGCAGGCCCAGCCCAGGGGAGATGTCCGCGGGTACCTGTGCTCTCCTGTGGAAGAGGGCACGGGTGTATTCCAGCTCCTGCTCCTGCTCCTCTTCTGGCAGGTCCCAGTCTGGATCTGGCAAAGACCGAGCGCAGGCAGAGCTGAGGGGCTGCGGGAGAGGCTGGAGAACACAGCCGAGCCCCGCGCTGCCCAGGCAGGGCCAGCCTCGGCACAGGGGCTGGTGGGGACATTGACCCCCGTCTCTCTGGCTGCATGTTGGGGCTGGGGGTGCCCAGTGGATGAAGCATGGCCGGAGCCCAGCCAGCCGTGGGGAACAGCCCCATCCCCTTGTCCCCTCTTTCCCTGGAGATGTCCACGAGCGATGGGATGGGGCCAAGCTGGCTGCAGCCACTAGCCCTGTGGCCCAGCTCAGCCACTCACCCGCCTGCAGCGGCTGGACCTCCTTCACCTCATCAGGCTGCATTACTGGTGCAGCCCCAGCGCCTTTCTCCTCCTCCTCCTCCTCCCCTTCCATCCAGGCCAGCCTGGTCATGCTAGGGGATCTCTCCATCATCCCCCTAAGGCCTGGCCCTCCTGTCGCAGGGATGGGAGATGCCTTGGAAAAGCGCCGTGGACGTGGGTCAGCAGGGAACGAGGTGGCTGCGCAGGGGCTCCTCGCAGCCCCACTCCGTCCCGTCCTGTCCCGTTGCGTCCTCCGGGCACTGTGGGGTGACCGTGCCACCACCAGCACCCATATCACAGTGGGTCACAAAGGGCCCTGTGACACACGGCCATGTGCCATCCAATCGGCAGTGCCCATATCACGGCAGGTCACAAAGGGCCCTGTGACACGCTGCCACACGCCCGTGCCCTGGGGCTTCCCCCAGCCCAGCAAAGCTGCCCCGCAGCGGCACAGCACTGAAGGAGCTCCACAGGTGCCAGCTGAAAAGGCACCCTGGACCCCTCAACAGTCCAGCCAGCAACGCATGGGCAGGAAACAAATGGCAGTTCATGGCTGGGAGAGTATTGGTGGACATGGCCCAGGACACGATTTTCAGCTCCACAGGGGAACAGGGCACGGCTGGGAAGAGGAACCTCACTTTGCCCTTCTGAGCACCTGCACAGTACAAACATTCCCCAGAAATGGGGATGTTCTGCAGGCGACTTATTTCCCGCAAACAAGAAAGCCAGCTCTGCAACAGTGCTATACCTACAACGTACGTTGCCCGTGGCATCACACATCAAGAGCCACAGGGCACATAAGAAATGGGGGGATTTGTGTGCTCTAGGAGAGGAAGGAGGAAGAGACACTGAAGAAAAGCAGGGATACATGTGGATGAGATTCAGTGATGGAGGGAAGTAACCATATTGCTTTGCTCTGCTTGAGAAGATGGGTCACGCTGGGGTGCTCTAGAGGCAAAGCTTCTGACAGCAACATGGCGTGAGCTCAGAAAGCATTCAAAGGTGGGCGAGAAAGTGTCACGATTGTGTGTGCATGTGCCGAATTTGGGATCTGCTGAAAAGATGGCCCCGTTGACAAGCTCACACTTTGCTGTACAGGCTCCTGCTGTGGTCTTGCTGGAGGCCATTCCCTGCCAATGCATGGCCATCCATTGCTCCTGGATCAAGTCTTCCAGGCCTATGGAAATGAGTCTGCCCAGTGTCCGTCTGGCAGCAGGAAGTGGCAGAACATGTCTGCTTCCAGCGCTTCTCTTGGCTGCTCCCTCCGGGTGGTGGTGTCATAATCAGAGACACAGAACAAGTTCTCATCCCAGACTTATCCCCATCCTCTGCACTCCCCGAAGTAAGCGTCTCCCTTGTTATTCGCCGGGGAACCTCCCTGTTCATGGCTGTGCATTTCCTTGCACAGCAGGCACCTAGTTTTGTTTGGATATCAGCTGCTAGCAGCAGCAGCCGAATACACAGCAACTGGAGTGTTGAGCGCCAGAGACTGGGCTTCATTTTTTCCACAGTGCAAGAAAAAAGGCAAAAGTACACAAGAAAACTTGGAAGTATCTCTGTACAAGTCTAATTGACTTGTGAAAGCCAGCAGCTCATGATATTCCTGTGCTGCAGATAATCACTTCCATGAAAAATCTCTTTGCAGGAAGGAACGACAGCTTCTGTATTCTGAGAGATACCAACTAGTGCCCCTGGTTCCTCCAGTTCCTCCTCACAAGAGCTGCCTGCAAGCGCCCAGATATCAGTGCACTTTGACATTGGCTGCCCACTTACAGACAAGTCACCCAGGGACACAGGTCTTTGGGGCAGGAGATGGGTGCCACGGTTCTCAAGAATCGGTGGGGTGGCAGGTCTCCTTCTGCGGGGACACGTTCTCCACCAGACCTACTGATTTCAGCACACCCAAGGCAAAAGGTGTCAGATTTCCAGCTGTCCTGGACAGTTTTGAGAACGGATCCTTCTCCCAGGCACAATGCAGCCGGTGAATTGCAGCCGTACGTCAGCTGTAGCTGGAGGGGGTGGGTTGGGGGAGATGGAAGCTGACATTTTGCCTATACTTGGCTTCCTGAGCCAGTCTTTAGAGCACTCTGCCTCCCATCAAATCAGAGGAAGATGCCATGAATGGCCCGCGTCATTCCCCTCTTCCCAAGAGGGTGACGTGCTGTCTTCTCTCACGTTCACTTCTTAAGGTGCTCCTCAGCTGTGGCTGTAAGGAGGACACTGGAGCTGGAGAAAGGCCACGTCCTCTCTAAAGTCAGCCTTAAACAAAAGGGAAGAAGGGCTGTGTGCATCTTGGAGCTCTCCTTCACCTCTTTGTCCTGCTCTAATCAGGCTCTTCCTTTTTCCCAATAACTAATAGCAACAGTAATAAGGGCAATGCAAGAGTAACTGAGGCAACCCACGTGAGCATATAGGACCATGCATTAAGAGCAGTCCAAGGGAACATTTTCTACTGCATTTGCTGTCCAGTGTGACTCACAGCCCTGTTCTTGCTATGACCTGCACACAGCCAGGTGAGTGCAGCATTTTCCAAGGCACTACGGTGCCAGCTTCCCAAAGCAACTGATGGCTCTGGTTGGCTCTACTCTTGGCTGCCCAACTCGGAAAGTTGTTAAAGGGCCCAGTTTTGGACAAGCAGAAACAACTTGTCCAGTGAAGCGACTTGGGTTGAACATCTAAAACGCACGAGCTCCTCCCTGTTGCCTGGGAACAAAATCAGTCCACATCTCCTCTCATGCTCACAATGCTCTCTCCTCACCTAAAGCTACCTGAGTCAGGGGGCAGCTAACCCCAAGACTGCTGGTGAGGAGTGTCTCATCATCACTGTCAGGGCCCGAGCTCTGTGGCAGGAGTGCCGATGTCCAGCTCAGCCAAGGGAACGTGGCTGGAGCGAGTTATCTGGCTAGCTAGGCTTTCCCTCACCCTCACTGTTTTTCCTCTCCCTGATGTTGCTCTGGGAAGCATAGGAAGAGCCTTTGTCCTCGCTTTGTCCCTGCCTTTCTCTCCTCCACCGCATCCGGAGTTCAGCTCTGCCTGTATTTTGGCTACGGCCTCTGCCTGCATGGGCAGGTCCTTGTTACACTGGATGGCACCGGAGCAATTCACAACTGCTATGTTGGACCTACAATGCCATGCGCTGGCCCACACGTGTTGATCCATCTAGTTTATTTCTCCCAAGTCCCATAGCCAGTGTCCCCATAAGCAGCACCGGGCTACAGTGTTCACACTGGCGATGCTTAGAGGTGCCCCTTCTGGCTGTGATCGTCAAGATCCAGCAAAGACGTATGCACCCGACTTTGCCATGCGAGGTCTTTGATGAACTGGTCCTATGCTTCATGGAGCACCATGGAGCACATTCATGAGTCTGCTGAAAGGTTCAAGGCTCTTCCAGAGCAGTATCAGGGAGAAGGCGGCTACTTCCAAACAGATGGCCCGAGAGGCGTGGGTCCTACCGAACCAATTAACAACCCCTCACAGTAAAGGTGGCGCCTTTGGTGAGGTTTGCAGGCCAAGCCATATGCCTGGCCTCTAACCCTGGAGATTCGACTACAGACCAAGGGAGATGGTGGCTTTGGGGCCTGAACGAGCTTTGCCTCAGGGCAAAAACTCATGGGGAGAAAAAGCAACCAACCAGTCTCAAACTCTTGTGCCGCTCTCCTAGACCCTTGCCCAAATTTCACAGACTATGAGAGATTTCATTAAGCCATGGGCATGGGTACGCCATGGGTACGCACCATGCCTCGTGCCTCCACTGGAAGATAGGAACAACTCAGGGGAAACGGGCTTCCCACAGTGACCAACCCCTCTGACAGCCAACCCCAACCCCAGTGGTGGGAGAAACACTTCTGCAGAAACAAAGGATAAAAACTCTTGAAGAGCTTCCCTGTGGCTTGCCAAAATATACCGTGTAGGACATTGGCTCTAGAAGAGATCATAAATAAATTGCAAATTCTGGATAGAAAGCCAAACCAGCTTCCTTTGAAAAACCAAACATGTTTTAAATGTTGATTTTGACCAAAATGTCAGCATTTTCCCTGGAAACAAGAAACTCTTCCTTGAACGTTTATGGCATTTGAAACGCAGTTTCCTCTTGGAAGGTCCTAGCATAGCTGGGAGTGAGCTCCTGCAAAGCAGGTGAGGGCTGGATCACTGCCTGACTCTTACCCCACGTGGGCTTGTTCCCTGTCCCCCAAAGGATGCAGGTTTAAAGGCGAGAGTAGGATCTCTGGCACCTCCAAAAGCAATTTCATTTTGACACCCTGCCTATTTTCTGGCTATATTCTCTGCTGCTCCTGCAGCTCCAGTGCCTGTGCACCAGAGGCCGTAGGGACAGAAATGGGCTAGCGCAGCGTGCCATACCACATCCACCCCTTGCCACATGAGACGTGAGCGCTGCAGAGCGGGTGCGCAGGAGGCAAAAGCTTTTCCTCTCCTTTCCTCTTGCTCTCACAGGCCAGAGCCACAGTCTGTGGGTATGTCCAGTACTGCCATGAGCTGCTGGAAAGCAGGCATGGCTGGTCACTCTCACCTGCAAGTCCCAGATGCTTCAGGGCCCGGGTTTTCCACTGTTTTCTTTCCACAAAGGAAAGACATGCAGAAGGCAGCACCTTCTCTGCAGTCCCGTGCTAGGAGAGCATCAGCCTCCACACGGTCATGGCAGCTCTGTGGGCCCAGAGCGCTGTGTCATCAGGGTCTCGGCCACAGCGCTGTGGCCTGGGCAAGCCCGGGGCCCCAGGCTGGTCGCCAGCCCTGCCTCTGCCCACTGTCCCTCGTCGGCAGCACCCAGAGGATGTGCCCCCGTGAGGCCCCCTTCTCCTCCTTCTCCCCCAGCCAGGCCAGCCTGGGCATGTTGGGGGGCATCCTCACCAGCCTGCTGAGGCCTGGCCTCGAGGGCTTCTGCCACAGGGATGGGAGCCACCTCGGGGAAGCACCACAGACGCAGGGTGCCAAGGAAGGAGGTGGCTGCGTGGGGTCTTCCGATGGCCTCCTGCCACCTCTTCCCCGAATGGCCTCCCGCCACCACAGCTCCTCAGGGCCTTTTGCTGCCCTGACGCACCTGAAGACGTACCACCACCCCCATCCCCTCAGGGCCTCCCACCACCACTCTGCCCCTCATCTCCTCCTGCCACCCATCCCCTCAGGGCTTCCCGCCACCGTGTCTCCTCAGGGCCTCCTGCCACCCTGTTGCCTCAGGGCCTCCCCAGCACCCCATCCTCGCAGGGTCTCCAGCTGCCCTGACGCACCTGAAGGCACACCAACGCCCTGGCCCCTCAGCGTCTTTCACCAGTTCATCCCCTCAGGGCCTCCCACCGCCCCATCCCCTCAGGGTCTTCCCCCAGGCCGGCAAAGCTGCCCCGCAGCGGCACAGCACTGAAGGAGCTCCACAGGTGCCAGCCAAAAAGGCACCTTGGACCCCTCAATAATCCAGCCAGCAGCACACAGGCAGGAAACAAAAGGTGGTTCATGGCTGGGAGAGTATTGGTGGACATGGCCAAGGACAAGTTTTTCAGGGATCCCCACAGCTCTGGGCTCTGCCCGTGAGCTTTGTTGGAAGCATTAAGGGGGGCGAAGGGGTTTCTGGCCACTTTTCCTACCATGCTGCATGCCTGGGCACCTGTTGCTGAGCACAAGTACCCCTTCTCTCCTCCTCCCCAATGCCCTTGGAACGCTAGAGACCAAAGCAAAACCCGCTGGTCGGAGAAAGATGGGCAGAAGAGAAGTAGCTCCAGATTTGCAGGGACAGCCATTCACCAGAGGATGGCCAAGTCCTGCTCTGGGAAAGCATCTAGTATGTGGGACAAGCTACAGAAAGCAAGGCTCTCGAACAGCCTAGAAAGCGGATCACTTCCTTGCTTGGTTTTTTTCTTGTCTTGTCCTTTTTGCCTGCAGAGGTTTGTTTCTGCATCTGTACACAGTGTTAGGTTCAGCTGACCTTAGAAAGTATGAAGTTACACAGGCCTAAAAAGCCATTAACTGTTCTCTCCTTTTCATGCTCCTGGGTCTCTGTCTTTATTAAACATGGATTTTGTCTTGCCGTGTTGGGGTGACAGAAAGTGCTCTTAGAGAAGAGCTGTGCCGCGGGCAGGGAGAGGCCAAGAGGCACCCAGCCTCCCCCGCAGGCTCAGGTGGCCCCTGCACACGGAGCTCCTGGCATCAGCTCTGCACAGAGCTCCAGCAGCACAGCCAGCCACTGCCCCGGAGAGAAGGCCGCCTTCTCCACACGCTGCGGAGCTGCTCTCGCAGCACGTGCAGCCCGAATCGAGAGGAACGAGTCCTCTCTGCAGCTCGTAGCAGCAACAGGGTTTGAGCTGCCAGGTTTGAGACGGAGGGGCTGATGTCGTTTGTCATGCCTTCTAGAGCTGCAACAGAGCAGAACAGAGCCAAGGTCAGAGCCCGGATGTGCGGGGACCCCAGGAAGCCCTCCTGCCAGGGCCACCCCACCCAGCTCTTCCCATGGCCAGGAGGGAGCAGGGGCCAATGGGATCAGCCGGAGGTGCTGGCCACAAATACCCCACGTGCCCCTGAAAACTCTCTCTGCTCTGCCCATGCCGCCCCTTGTCCGTGCAGGGAGCAGAGCCCTCCCCGGCTACAGCAGAGATTGTACTTCCGTGCCCAGGGTCTTTCCCCCTCCTCTTCCCTGCCAGTCCCTGCTGACACCCCGCTGCCCTCACTCACCCTCGCAGATGATCTGGAGTTCTTCCTGCTGACCCCTCACGTGCCGCCCAGCGAGCCCTAGGAACACACAGCCCGTCACTGGACCCAGCGGCACAGCTTCCCCACAGCGGCTGAGCCCAGGGTCTTCCCCAAGTGTGACGCCCAAGGGCAGGGGTGGGAGAGGGCAGCAGGGAGTCCATCGGGTAGTCGGGGCTCCACAGCCACTGGCTGATTCCTGCTGCAGGTGCAGCAGCCACGGCTATAGCCAAGCTGCAGTGGGGCAGGGAGGGACCCCAGGGGATTGTGGCTCACCAATGAACCTGACGGCCGCCTCTCGCACAGTCTCCTGTGGGCTTTGCAGGTACACCAGCAACTGGTGCAGGTACTTGTCTCCTCTGTGGATGTACTCTGCCAGCTGGAGAGAGCGCAAGGGGATAGAGGGTGGGGTTGGCACAGACTCTCTGCCTTGGCCGGGCAGTCCCTGGTGCCCAGGACTGGCCTCCCCTGCCAGGACACCCACGACGCCCAGTCAGCAGCCGTCTGGTGCCGAGGTTTGGAGGGAGCAGAGGCCTGGGTGCTCCCCAGGGAGCTGCGGTGCCACCGTGCTGCCAACGCCCAGCTGGGCTGGGGCTCCGTCGGAACCACCACGCTCGGGGAGGGAGAGGAGCCTGGAGAAGAGGTTGCAGGGCAGCACGCCCAAGGGAAGGGAGCGTGTGTGGGGTGCAGGCTGGTGGCGATGGGTTGCATCAGTGCACAGGGAAGGGCAGAGCTGCCAGCCCCAGCCAGTGGGCATTGAGGGCAGGGGGCTTGTCCCGGCTGGGTCTGGGGCTTCGGGGCCATCCTTACCAGGCACTCGCCGACCGCCCATGTCTGCTCCCTCTTCAGCAGCTGCCTGAGCTTTCTGTTCTTCAGGAACTTGGTAGCTTGAAGCAGGGTTTCCCGAGAGGCCTGCAGAGCAGCAGAGACTGGGAGATGGCACCGCTGGCCGGGGCACAGGACCTGCGTCCCCTGCACCTGGGCAAGGCTCAGGGCCTTTCCTGGCCCCTGGTGGGAAGATGCAGCGTCCGTTGGCGGATTCGGTGCCCGGGCAGAGGAGTGGGGCAACCCCCACCTCGGGCATCTGGTGCTGCCGGGGCAGCAGGACAGAGGTCCCACAGAGCTGCTGCTCTGTAGCCAAGGCCAGGAGGAGGCTGGAGCGCTGCAGTCCACCAGGCGCCAGGCCAGGAGGCAGCTGAGCCACCTCCCATGGGAACACCAGCAGGTCAGAAACCTCACCTCTGCCACACGCTGGTTCTCATCATGCATGTGGCAGAGCAGTGGGAGTAAGCTCTGGTGCACATGCGTCTCCAGTGGCTTTTTTCCCTCTTCCGCTACGCGCTCCATCACGTGTCGGAAGAGGCGAATGGAGACCAGTCGCACATAGCAGGCATCCTGGTGGAAAGGAAGAGGGCAAGACCTCAGCACCATGTGCTCCAGGCCCACCTGGGCACGGGTCGGGAAATGCACAAGGCACAAAGTTTCCTGGCAGCAGCCAGCGCCCGTGGTGGGGGGCACAAATCCTTACGTTGTCAAAGAGTGGACAGAGCCTTTCAGCCAGCTCCAGAGCAATTGTGCTGGCAACTGGCATGTTCACGCCACGGACCAGCTTGCCGAGCACAGAGAGCGTCATCCCAATAATCTCCCCATCTGCATCCTGCAGTAGCTTTATGAGACTTCGCAGCAGGAACCGCATTCTTTTGGCCTGTGTGGAACACAACGCCGTGTTGTGAAGCCATGAAAGGCTGCACTGACAAAACCACTCCAGTGGTTCAAGGCTACACTGATGCATCGGGGGCTAGAAGCCAAAGAACTGCCCGGAAGGACTCGGACAGGTGAACAGGGAGGCAGGAGAGGTGGGAAGAGCTACCACAGCTCCCCAAGCCCAGCCCAGTCCAAGCTACTGTGTTCCCCAGCATGCCCTGCCCAGCCCCACGCTGCCAGCATGGCTTTAGCCACCTGCCCCCTGCTCACCGGCATGCGTCTCTTGCAGAGTGCGATGAGGCCTCTGAGCCCCAGGCGACGCATCACTCTGCACTCACTCCGCAGGTACCTTGGAAAAAGCTGCAGGATGCAGTCACCCCATCCGCTTATGTCAGGGCAGGCCAGGAGCTGAAACACACAGAGCAGTGACAGGGGTGCCCGGCCAGCAGGACCCCAGCACCGCGCAGGGCTGGGTACAGCCAGCACCCACAGGGCACGGGCACCGTCCCGGGCAGCCAAGGCCAAAGGCAGCAGCGCCTGCGGAGAGCCCCTGGGCTCCCTGCCCTGCGCCGCGGAGCACACGGTGCAGGTCTCTCGCTCGTTCTGCTGTGCTGCCCCGGCCTCAGCAGCCTCTGATTCCTCGGCCTTCAAGGAGCCATGATGGAAGAGCGAGAGCTGGCACAAGGCGAGCACGAAACACAGGTGGGGACAAATGTCACCCCAGCAGCCAAGGCCAAAGGCACAAAGCGGAGCACACCCTCTGCCCCAGCTCCACCGACTGGGCTCCCCCCGCAGCTGCGGCTACGACAGGGCAGAGTGGTGGGAGGCAGCGAGGCAGCGCTCGCCATCAGGCTCACCTCGACAAGGAACGCCATGGCAGGGACCTCCCAGCGTGGCTCCTTCCTGCTGAGCAGCTTGACCAGGTAGCCCAACATGCTGTGACACAAGCGTCTCGAGATACTGCGCAACTCTCTGGCAGGGGAAAGAAGGCACCGTCAGCCCAAAGCAGGGTGGGCAAACCTCTCCCAGACTGACTGCTCCCCTCATCCAGCTGTTACCACACAAGTAATAGTGGGGTCGGGCAGGCCAAGGCCCCCTTTGCACTCCGCTCCAGCCGCCGGCAGCATTTGCTCCCAGAGACCCCTCACCAGGAGAAAGGCAGTGCTCAACACCAGCAGGCTCCTCTGGCGACGAGACAGGAAAAACACCTTTCCTGCCCCAAAAGCCTTCTCTTGAAGGAGGAAGAGGAGACCCCTTTCCTGCCTATGGGAGACTCCTGTCCCCCAGGCTCTGCCCCTGGCCCTCAGGACATCCTGCCCTGCCCCGGTGGGCTGCCTTTGCTGGGGCTGCCTGCAGACAAACCCCCGGCTCGGTGCCGTCAGCCCAGTTCCCACGGGAGGGGATGCTGGCACTTTGGGAGCTGGCTGCTCCCGTGCACCCACCTCTCGCAGGCTTTTCCATTCTCCTGGGCCATCTCTTGGTGACAAGTCCCTCTCACCCACAACCAAGGGGACTGTGTGGGGCACCCCATCTGCAGGGGAGAAACGGCGGGGGGAGCGGGGAGAAGGGGGCTCTCACCTGGCCAGCAGACCCATTGCGCAGTGGTGAGTCTCCGCATTGAGGAGTGTGTCCCAGCCACGCTTACGATCGACTGCAAACACCACACGCCTCCAGCCAAGACGGCAGAGCAGGGCTTTCACGGTCAGCACTGCAAACCTGTGTGCAGAGCAAAGCCCAGGTCACGCCGGGAGCCCTGGCCCCAGCGCTGGGGCCATGGGAGGGATGGAAGGACTGCGATGGAGCACCTGTTGGGCTGGCTGGGAAGGCAGTCTTCCTCCTGGCATTCCCTCCAGAAGGTATCGACCTCCTCTGGCATCTGCTCTGTACTGAAGAGCACCTGGCAGAGCAGAGCCAGGAAGAGGCGAGGGAAATGCACCATCAACCCCTCTGGACACGTGGGCAGCTGGAGGATCTCCCGTAGCACCCTGGTTGCCTGCAGGAACCAAAACACCCAAAGACAGCTCTCAGTGCCAAGATGTCCCCGTGATAGGGACCGAGCATGGGACAGTGAGGCTCAGGCACTGCCCTGGGCCACGGGAGATGCAGGGGGAACACCCGGCCTGGCTGGTCTTAAACCTGCCCCTAAGCCGGGTTTCCAGCCCACCACATGAGGTTGGGAGATGCAGTGACATGGGAGGATGGAGATCCGCCAGGAGCGGCGACCCTGGGGGCAAGCAAAGGTCTGCTCCAGAAACTCACGGCCAGGGCAAAGACATCCTTTTTGTCCCCGTCGGAGGTGGACATGCTGTGCAGTGGCCAGTCCTCCAGCACGCAGAGCAGCTCCAGCAGCACCGTCTCTGCAGTACTGCTCACGGAAACCATCGCCCTCCACATGGTCGCGGCAGATCTGCAGGCCCAGAGCTCTGTGTCAGCGGGGTGTCAGCCACAGCGCCGCGGCCTGGGCAACCGCGGGGGCCTGGGCTGGCTGCCAGCCCTGCCTCTGCCCACTGCTCCTCGCTGGCAGCGCCCAGCGAGCCTGGCCGTGCGGGCAGCAGGCAGCCAAGCGACAGTGCCTTGAGGGGCCGGGAGGGAGCATGGCAGTGGTCTGTGGGGCTGACGTGCCAGGGCTGGGAAACGGAGGGCACGGAAGGTCCTGAAAGTCTCCGTCTGTCTGGCAGCCCACATGGGACAGGCTCTCCAGGCTGATGGGCTCTAAAGGCTGGTGAGCCCTGAGCCCTCCAGGCAGGCGCGCCCCGTACCTGTCGCACCGTGGGGCCCAGTGCAGGAGGGTCACCACCACATCATGGGGGTGCGCGTGGGTCAGCTCCAGAAGGGTGTTGTCCAGCCTGTGCTGGGCAGACCCATCCGTGTTGGACGTGAGCCAGCGGTAGATGCACCTCACAATCCTGGGCACCTGGAGGAGACATGGCTGGGAGTTGGAGTGCTGTCAGAGCGAGCCATTTCCCCAGCTTCCCCCGAGAAGTGCTTCCCTTCCCACCACACCGTGCTGGCCTAAAAGGCTGTTGGGTGGCCAGTGGGCGCAGCTTCGGGGGCACACGATCCCCGGGGGGGCTCGAGCCCTGGCCACAGGCTGCTTACCTGCTCTAAATTGTAGGCGTCACTTTCCACAAGCACATCCAGCAGAGCAGCACAAGCCTCTGCATTGTAGGAGTCTACCATGGCCTCAATGGCTGTGATGGTGGTGTCTTCACGCTCAGTGGGCTCGAGGGCTTCCCAAAACATCTGCAGGAGAAGGAAGGGCAGGCAAGAGGGGGATGTGACACCGAGTGCCGTGACGGCAGTGCTGGGCTGAGCAGCGAGGGCAGGCCCAGCCCAGGGGAGATGTCCGCGGGTACCTGTGCTCTCCTGTGGAAGAGGGCACGGGTGTATTCCAGCTCCTGCTCCTGCTCCTCTTCTGGCAGGTCCCAGTCTGGATCTGGCAAAGACCGAGCGCAGGCAGAGCTGAGGGGCTGCGGGAGAGGCTGGAGAACACAGCCGAGCCCCGCGCTGCCCAGGCAGGGCCAGCCTCGGCACAGGTGCTGGTGGGGACATTGACCCCCGTCTCTCTGGCTGCATGTTGGGGCTGGGGGTGCCCAGTGGATGGAGCATGGCCGGAGCCCAGCCAGCCGTGGGGAACAGCCCCATCCCCTTGTCCCCTCTTTCCCTGGAGATGTCCACGAGCGATGGGATGGGGCCAAGCTGGCTGCAGCCACTAGCCCTGTGGCCCAGCTCAGCCACTCACCCGCCTGCAGCGGCTGGACCTCCTTCACCTCATCAGGCTGCATTACTGGTGCAGCCCCAGCGCCTTTCTCCTCCTCCTCCTCCTCCCCTTCCATCCAGGCCAGCCTGGTCATGCTAGGGGATCTCTCCATCATCCCCCTAAGGCCTGGCCCTCCTGTCGCAGGGATGGGAGATGCCTTGGAAAAGCGCCGTGGACGTGGGTCAGCAGGGAACGAGGTGGCTGCGCAGGGGCTCCTCGCAGCCCCACTCCGTCCCGTCCTGTCCCGTTGCGTCCTCCGGGCACTGTGGGGTGACCGTGCCACCACCAGCACCCATATCACAGTGGGTCACAAAGGGCCCTGTGACACACGGCCATGTGCCATCCAATCGGCAGTGCCCATATCACGGCAGGTCACAAAGGGCCCTGTGACACGCTGCCACACGCCCGTGCCCTGGGGCTTCCCCCAGCCCAGCAAAGCTGCCCCGCAGCGGCACAGCACTGAAGGAGCTCCACAGGTGCCAGCTGAAAAGGCACCCTGGACCCCTCAACAGTCCAGCCAGCAACGCATGGGCAGGAAACAAATGGCAGTTCATGGCTGGGAGAGTATTGGTGGACATGGCCCAGGACACGATTTTCAGCTCCACAGGGGAACAGGGCACGGCTGGGAAGAGGAACCTCACTTTGCCCTTCTGAGCACCTGCACAGTACAAACATTCCCCAGAAATGGGGATGTTCTGCAGGCGACTTATTTCCCGCAAACAAGAAAGCCAGCTCTGCAACAGTGCTATACCTACAACGTACGTTGCCCGTGGCATCACACATCAAGAGCCACAGGGCACATAAGAAATGGGGGGATTTGTGTGCTCTAGGAGAGGAAGGAGGAAGAGACACTGAAGAAAAGCAGGGATACATGTGGATGAGATTCAGTGATGGAGGGAAGTAACCATATTGCTTTGCTCTGCTTGAGAAGATGGGTCACGCTGGGGTGCTCTAGAGGCAAAGCTTCTGACAGCAACATGGCGTGAGCTCAGAAAGCATTCAAAGGTGGGCGAGAAAGTGTCACGATTGTGTGTGCATGTGCCGAATTTGGGATCTGCTGAAAAGATGGCCCCGTTGACAAGCTCACACTTTGCTGTACAGGCTCCTGCTGTGGTCTTGCTGGAGGCCATTCCCTGCCAATGCATGGCCATCCATTGCTCCTGGATCAAGTCTTCCAGGCCTATGGAAATGAGTCTGCCCAGTGTCCGTCTGGCAGCAGGAAGTGGCAGAACATGTCTGCTTCCAGCGCTTCTCTTGGCTGCTCCCTCCGGGTGGTGGTGTCATAATCAGAGACACAGAACAAGTTCTCATCCCAGACTTATCCCCATCCTCTGCACTCCCCGAAGTAAGCGTCTCCCTTGTTATTCGCCGGGGAACCTCCCTGTTCATGGCTGTGCATTTCCTTGCACAGCAGGCACCTAGTTTTGTTTGGATATCAGCTGCTAGCAGCAGCAGCCGAATACACAGCAACTGGAGTGTTGAGCGCCAGAGACTGGGCTTCATTTTTTCCACAGTGCAAGAAAAAAGGCAAAAGTACACAAGAAAACTTGGAAGTATCTCTGTACAAGTCTAATTGACTTGTGAAAGCCAGCAGCTCATGATATTCCTGTGCTGCAGATAATCACTTCCATGAAAAATCTCTTTGCAGGAAGGAACGACAGCTTCTGTATTCTGAGAGATACCAACTAGTGCCCCTGGTTCCTCCAGTTCCTCCTCACAAGAGCTGCCTGCAAGCGCCCAGATATCAGTGCACTTTGACATTGGCTGCCCACTTACAGACAAGTCACCCAGGGACACAGGTCTTTGGGGCAGGAGATGGGTGCCACGGTTCTCAAGAATCGGTGGGGTGGCAGGTCTCCTTCTGCGGGGACACGTTCTCCACCAGACCTACTGATTTCAGCACACCCAAGGCAAAAGGTGTCAGATTTCCAGCTGTCCTGGACAGTTTTGAGAACGGATCCTTCTCCCAGGCACAATGCAGCCGGTGAATTGCAGCCGTACGTCAGCTGTAGCTGGAGGGGGTGGGTTGGGGGAGATGGAAGCTGACATTTTGCCTATACTTGGCTTCCTGAGCCAGTCTTTAGAGCACTCTGCCTCCCATCAAATCAGAGGAAGATGCCATGAATGGCCCGCGTCGTTCCCCTCTTCCCAAGAGGGTGACGTGCTGTCTTCTCTCACGTTCACTTCTTAAGGTGCTCCTCAGCCGTGGCTGTAAGGAGGACACTGGAGCTGGAGAAAGGCCACGTCCTCTCTAAAGTCAGCCTTAAACAAAAGGGAAGAAGGGCTGTGTGCATCTTGGAGCTCTCCTTCACCTCTTTGTCCTGCTCTAATCAGGCTCTTCCTTTTTCCCAATAACTAATAGCAACAGTAATAAGGGCAATGCAAGAGTAACTGAGGCAACCCACGTGAGCATATAGGACCATGCATTAAGAGCAGTCCAAGGGAACATTTTCTACTGCATTTGCTGTCCAGTGTGACTCACAGCCCTGTTCTTGCTATGACCTGCACACAGCCAGGTGAGTGCAGCATTTTCCAAGGCACTACGGTGCCAGCTTCCCAAAGCAACTGATGGCTCTGGTTGGCTCTACTCTTGGCTGCCCAACTCGGAAAGTTGTTAAAGGGCCCAGTTTTGGACAAGCAGAAACAACTTGTCCAGTGAAGCGACTTGGTTTGAACATCTAAAACGCACGAGCTCCTCCCTGTTGCCTGGGAACAAAATCAGTCCACATCTCCTCTCATGCTCACAATGCTCCCTCCTCACCTAAAGCTACCTGAGTCAGGGGGCAGCTAACCCCAAGACTGCTGGTGAGGAGTGTCTCATCATCACTGTCAGGGCCCGAGCTCTGTGGCAGGAGTGCCGATGTCCAGCTCAGCCAAGGGAACGTGGCTGGAGCGAGTTATCTGGCTAGCTAGGCTTTCCCTCACCCTCACTGTTTTTCCTCTCCCTGATGTTGCTCTGGGAAGCATAGGAAGAGCCTTTGTCCTCGCTTTGTCCCTGCCTTTCTCTCCTCCACCGCATCCGGAGTTCAGCTCTGCCTGTATTTTGGCTATGGCCTCTGCCTGCATGGGCAGGTCCTTGTTACACTGGATGGCACCGGAGCAATTCACAACTGCTATGTTGGACCTACAATGCCATGCGCTGGCCCACACGTGTTGATCCATCTAGTTTATTTCTCCCAAGTCCCATAGCCAGTGTCCCCATAACCAGCACCGGGCTACAGTGTTCACACTGGCGATGCTTAGAGGTGCCCCTTCTGGCTGTGATCGTCAAGATCCAGCAAAGACGTATGCACCCGACTTTGCCATGCGAGGTCTTTGATGAACTGGTCCTATGCTTCATGGAGCACCATGGAGCACATTCATGAGTCTGCTGAAAGGTTCAAGGCTCTTCCAGAGCAGTATCAGGGAGAACGCGGCTACTTCCAAACAGATGGCCCGAGAGGCGTGGGTCCTACCGAACCAATTAACAACCCCTCACAGTAAAGGTGGCGCCTTTGGTGAGGTTTGCAGGCCAAGCCATATGCCTGGCCTCTAACCCTGGAGATTCGACTACAGACCAAGGGAGATGGTGGCTTTGGGGCCTGAACGAGCTTTGCCTCAGGGCAAAAACTCATGGGGAGAAAAAGCAACCAACCAGTCTCAAACTCTTGTGCCGCTCTCCTAGACCCTTGCCCAAATTTCACAGACTATGAGAGATTTCATTAAGCCATGGGCATGGGTACGCCATGGGTACGCACCATGCCTCGTGCCTCCACTGGAAGATAGGAACAACTCAGGGGAAACGGGCTTCCCACAGTGACCAACCCCTCTGACAGCCAACCCCAACCCCAGTGGTGGGAGAAACACTTCTGCAGAAACAAAGGATAAAAACTCTTGAAGAGCTTCCCTGTGGCTTGCCAAAATATACCGTGTAGGACATTGGCTCTAGAAGAGATCATAAATAAATTGCAAATTCTGGATAGAAAGCCAAACCAGCTTCCTTTGAAAAACCAAACATGTTTTAAATGTTGATTTTGACCAAAATGTCAGCATTTTCCCTGGAAACAAGAAACTCTTCCTTGAACGTTTATGGCATTTGAAACGCAGTTTCCTCTTGGAAGGTCCTAGCATAGCTGGGAGTGGGCTCCTGCAAAGCAGGTGAGGGCTGGATCACTGCCTGACTCTTACCCCACGTGGGCTTGTTCCCTGTCCCCCAAAGGATGCAGGTTTAAAGGCGAGAGTAGGATCTCTGGCACCTCCAAAAGCAATTTCATTTTGACACCCTGCCTATTTTCTGGCTATATTCTCTGCTGCTCCTGCAGCTCCAGTGCCTGTGCACCAGAGGCCGTAGGGACAGAAATGGGCTAGCGCAGCGTGCCATACCACATCCACCCCTTGCCACATGAGACGTGAGCGCTGCAGAGCGGGTGCCCGGGAGGCAAAAGCTTTTCCTCTCCTTTCCTCTTGCTCTTGCAGGCCAGCGGAGCAGCTGGCACCTGTGGCCAGGCCACGGGCTGTGGGTATGTCCAGTACTGCCATGAGCTGCTGGAAAGCAGGCATGGCTGGTCACTCTCACCTGCAAGTCCCAGATGCTTCAGGGCCCGGGTTTTCCACTGTTTTCTTTCCACAAAGGAAAGACATGCAGAAGGCAGCACCTTCTCTGCAGTCCCGTGCTAGGAGAGCATCAGCCTCCACACGGTCATGGCAGCTCTGTGGGCCCAGAGCGCTGTGTCATCAGGGTCTCGGCCACAGCGCTGTGGCCTGGGCAAGCCCGGGGCCCCAGGCTGGTCGCCAGCCCTGCCTCTGCCCACTGTCCCTCGTCGGCAGCACCCAGAGGATGTGCCCCCGTGAGGCCCCCTTCTCCTCCTTCTCCCCCAGCCAGGCCAGCCTGGGCATGTTGGGGGGCATCCTCACCAGCCTGCTGAGGCCTGGCCTCGAGGGCTTCTGCCACAGGGATGGGAGCCACCTCGGGGAAGCACCACAGACGCAGGGTGCCAAGGAAGGAGGTGGCTGCGTGGGGTCTTCCGATGGCCTCCTGCCACCTCTTCCCCTCATGGCCTCCCGCCACCACAGCTCCTCAGGGCCTTTTGCTGCCCTGACGCACCTGAAGACGTACCACCACCCCCATCCCCTCAGGGCCTCCCACCACCACCCTGCCCCTCATCTCCTCCTGCCACCCATCCCCTCAGGGCTTCCCGCCACCGTGTCTCCTCAGGGCCTCCTGCCACCCTGTTGCCTCAGGGCCTCCCCAGCACCCCATCCTCGCAGGGTCTCCAGCTGCCCTGACGCACCTGAAGGCACACCAACGCCCTGGCCCCTCAGCGTCTTTCACCAGTTCATCCCCTCAGGGCCTCCCACCGCCCCATCCCCTCAGGGTCTTCCCCCAGGCCGGCAAAGCTGCCCCGCAGCGGCACAGCACTGAAGGAGCTCCACAGGTGCCAGCCAAAAAGGCACCTTGGACCCCTCAATAATCCAGCCAGCAGCACACGGGCAGGAAACAAAAGGTGGTTCATGGCTGGGAGAGTATTGGTGGACATGGCCAAGGACAAGTTTTTCAGGGATCCCCACAGCTCTGGGCTCTGCCCGTGAGCTTTGTTGGAAGCATTAAGGGGGGCGAAGGGGTTTCTGGCCACTTTTCCTACCATGCTGCATGCCTGGGCACCTGTTGCTGAGCACAAGTACCCCTTCTCTCCTCCTCCCCAATGCCCTTGGAACGCTAGAGACCAAAGCAAAACCCGCTGGTCGGAGAAAGATGGGCAGAAGAGAAGTAGCTCCAGATTTGCAGGGACAGCCATTCACCAGAGGATGGCCAAGTCCTGCTCTGGGAAAGCATCTAGTATGTGGGACAAGCTACAGAAAGCAAGGCTCTAGAACAGCCTAGAAAGCGGATCACTTCCTTGCTTGGTTTTTTTCTTGTCTTGTCCTTTTTGCCTGCAGAGGTTTGTTTCTGCATCTGTACACAGTGTTAGGTTCAGCTGACCTTAGAAAGTATGAAGTTACACGGGCCTAAAAAGCCATTAACTGTTCTCTCCTTTTCATGCTCCTGGGTCTCTGTCTTTATTAAACATGGATTTTGTCTTGCCGTGTTGGGGTGACAGAAAGTGCTCTTAGAGAAGAGCTGTGCCGCGGGCAGGGAGAGGCCAAGAGGCACCCAGCCTCCCCCGCAGGCTCAGGTGGCCCCTGCACACGGAGCTCCTGGCATCAGCTCTGCACAGAGCTCCAGCAGCACAGCCAGCCACTGCCCCGGAGAGAAGGCCGCCTTCTCCACACGCTGCGGAGCTGCTCTTGCAGCACGTGCAGCCCGAATCGAGAGGAACGAGTCCTCTCTGCAGCTCGTAGCAGCAACAGGGTTTGAGCTGCCAGGTTTGAGATGGAGGGGCTGATGTCGTTTGTCATGCCTTCAAGGGCTGCAACAGAGCAGAACAGAGCCAAGGTCAGAGCCCGGGTGTGCGGGGACCCCAGGAAGCCCTCCTGCCGGGGCCACCCCACCCAGCTCTTCCCATGGCCAGGAGGGAGCAGGGGCCAATGGGATCAGCCGGAGGTGCTGGCCACAAATACCCCACGTGCCCCTGAAAACTCTCTCTGCTCTGCCCATGCCGCCCCTTGTCCGTGCAGGGAGCAGAGCCCTCCCCGGCTACAGCAGAGATTGTACTTCCGTGCCCAGGGTCTTTCCCCCTCCTCTTCCCTGCCAGTCCCTGCTGACACCCCGCTGCCCTCACTCACCCTCGCAGATGATCTGGAGTTCTTCCTGCTGACCCCTCACGTGCCGCCCAGCGAGCCCTAGGAACACACAGCCCGTCACTGGACCCAGCGGCACAGCTTCCCCACAGCGGCTGAGCCCAGGGTCTTCCCCAAGTGTGACGCCCAAGGGCAGGGGTGGGAGAGGGCAGCAGGGAGTCCATCGGGTAGTCGGGGCTCCACAGCCACTGGCTGATTCCTGCTGCAGGTGCAGCAGCCACGGCTATAGCCAAGCTGCAGTGGGGCAGGGAGGGACCCCAGGGGATTGTGGCTCACCAATGAACCTGACGGCCGCCTCTCGCACAGTCTCCTGTGGGCTTTGCAGGTACACCAGCAACTGGTGCAGGTACTTGTCTCCTCTGTGGATGTACTCTGCCAGCTGGAGAGAGCGCAAGGGGATAGAGGGTGGGGTTGGCACAGACTCTCTGCCTTGGCCGGGCAGTCCCTGGTGCCCAGGACTGGCCTCCCCTGCCAGGACACCCACGACGCCCAGTCAGCAGCCGTCTGGTGCCGAGGTTTGGAGGGAGCAGAGGCCTGGGTGCTCCCCAGGGAGCTGCGGTGCCACCGTGCTGCCAACGCCCAGCTGGGCTGGGGCTCTGTCGGAACCCCTGTGCTCAGGGAGGAAGAGGAGCCTGGAGAAGAGGTTGCAGGGCAGCACGCCCAAGGGAAGGGAGCGTGTGTGGGGTGCAGGCTGGTGGCGATGGGTTGCATCAGTGCGCAGGGAGGGGCACAGCTGCCAGCTCCAGCCAGTGGGCATTGAGGGCAGGGGGCTTGTCCCGGCTGGGTCTGGGGCTTCGGGGCCATCCTTACCAGGCACTCGCTGACCGCCCATGTCTGCTCCCTCTTCAGCAGCTGCCTGAGCTTCCTCTTCTTCAGGAACTTGGTAGCTCGAAGTAGGGTTTCCCGAGAGGCCTGCAGAGCAGCAGAGACTGGGAGATGGCACCGCTGGCCAGGGCACAGGACCTGCGTCCCCTGCACCTGGGCAAGGCTCAGGGCCTTTCCTGGCCCCTGGTGGGAAGATGCAGCATCCGTTGGCGGATTCGGTGCCCGGGCAGAGGAGTGGGGCAACCCCCACCTCGGGCATCTGGTGCTGCTGGGGCAGCAGGACAGAGGTCCCACAGAGCTGCTGCTCTGTAGCCAAGGCCAGGAGGAGGCTGGAGCGCTGCAGTCCAGCAGGTGCCAGGCCAGGAGGCAGCTGAGCCACCTCCCATGGGAACACCAGCAGGTCAGAAACCTCACCTCTGCCACACGCTGGTTCTCATCATGCATGTGGCAGAGCAGTGGGAGTAAGCTCTGGTGCACATGCGTCTTCAGTGGGTTTTTTCCCTCTTCCGCTACGCGCTCCATCACGTGTCGGAAGAGGCGAATGGAGACCAGTCGCACATAGCAGGCATCCTGGTGGAAAGGAAGAGGGCAAGACCTCAGCACCATGTGCTCCAGGCCAACCTGGGCATGGGTCGGGAAATGCACAAGGCACAAAGTTTCCTGGCAGCAGCCAGCGCCCGTGGTGGGGGGCACAAATCCTTACGTTGTCAAAGAGTGGACAGAGCCTTTCAGCCAGCTCCAGAGCAATTGTGCTGGCAACTGGCATGTTCACGCCACGGACCAGCTTGCCGAGCACAGAGAGCGTCATCCCAATAATCTCCCCATCTGCATCCTGCAGTAGCTTTATGAGACTTCGCAGCAGGAACCGCATTCTTTTGGCCTGTGTGGAACACAACGCCGTGTTGTGAAGCCATGAAAGGCTGCACTGACAAAACCACTCCAGTGGTTCAAGGCTACACTGCTGCATCGGGGGCTAGAAGCCAAAGAACTGCCCGGAAGGACTCGGACAGGTGAACGGGGAGGCAGGAGAGGTGGGAAGAGCTACCACAGCTCCCCAAGCCCAGCCCAGTCCAAGCTACTGTGTTCCCCAGCATGCCCTGCCCAGCCCCACGCTGCCAGCATGGCTTTAGCCACCTGCCCCCTGCTCACCGGCATGCGTCTCTTGCAGAGTGCGATGAGGCCTCTGAGCCCCAGGCGACGCATCACTCTGCACTCACTCCGCAGGTACCTTGGAAAAAGCTGCAGGATGCAGTCACCCCATCCGCTTATGTCAGGGCAGGCCAGGAGCTGAAACACACAGAGCAGTGACAGGGGTGCCCGGCCAGCAGGACCCCAGCACCGCGCAGGGCTGGGTACAGCCAGCACCCACAGGGCGCGGGCACCGTCCCGGGCAGCCAAGGCCAAAGGCAGCAGCGCCTGCGGAGAGCCCCTGGGCTCCCTGCCCTTCGCTGTGGGGCACACGGTGCAGGTCTCTCGCTCGTTCTGCTGTGCTGCCCCGGCCTCAGCAGCCTCTGATTCCTCGGCCTTCAAGGAGCCATGATGGAAGAGCGAGAGCTGGCACAAGGCGAGCACGAAACACAGGTGGGGACAAATGTCACCCCAGCAGCCAAGGCCAAAGGCACAAAGCGGAGCACACCCTCTGCCCCAGCTCCACCGACTGGGCTCCCCCCGCAGCTGCGGCTACGACAGGGCAGAGTGGTGGGAGGCAGCGAGGCAGCGCTCGCCATCAGGCTCACCTCGACAAGGAACGCCATGGCAGGGACCTCCCAGCGTGGCTCCTTCCTGCTGAGCAGCTTGACCAGGTAGCCCAACATGCTGTGACACAAGCGTCTCGAGATACTGCGCAACTCTCTGGCAGGGGAAAGAAGGCACCGTCAGCCCAAAGCAGGGTGGGCAATCCTCTCCCAGACTGACTGCTCCCCTCATCCAGCTGTTACCACACAAGTAATAGTGGGGTCGGGCAGGCCAAGGCCCCCTTTGCACTCCGCTCCAGCCGCCGGCAGCATTTGCTCCCAGAGGCCTGGTCTTTCCCCAGCACCCCTCACCAGGAGAAAGGCAGTGCTCAACACCAGCAGGCTCCTCTGGCGACGAGACAGGAAAAACACCTTTCCTGCCCCAAAGCCTTCTCTTGAAGGAGGAAGAGGAGACCCCTTTCCTGCCTATGGGAGACTCCTGTCCCCCAGGCTCTGCCCCTGGCCCTCAGGACATCCTGCCCTGCCCCGGTGGGCTGCCTTTGCTGGGGCTGCCTGCAGACAAACCCCCGGCTCGGTGCCGTCAGCCCAGGCCCCACGGGAGGGGATGCTGGCACTTTGGGAGCTGGCTGCTCCCGTGCACCCACCTCTCGCAGGCTTTTCCATTCTCCTGGGCCATCTCTTGGTGACAAGTCCCTCTCACCCACAACCAAGGGGACTGTGTGGGGCACCCCATCTGCAGGGGAGAAACGGCGGGGGGAGCGGGGAGAAGGGGGCTCTCACCTGGCCAGCAGACCCATTGCGTAGTGGTGGGTCTCCGCGTTGAGGAGTGTGTCCCAGCCATGCTTACGATCGACGGCAAACACCACACGCCTCCAGCCAAGACGGCAGAGCAGGGCTTTCACGGTCAGCACTGAAAACCTGTGTGCAGAGCAAAGCCCAGGTCACGCCAGGAGCCCTGGCCCCAGCTCTGGGGCCATGGGAGGGATGGAAGGACTGCGATGGAGCACCTGTTGGGCTGGCTGGGAAGGCAGTCTTCCTCCTGGCATTCCCTCCAGAAGGTATCGACTTCCTCTGGCATCTGCTCTGTACTGAAGAGCACCTGGCAGAGCAGAGCCAGGAAGAGACAGGGGAAATACACCATCAACCCCTCTGGGCACGTGGGCAGCTGGAGGATCTCCCGTAGCACCCTGGTTGCCTGCAGGAACCAAAACACCCAAAGACAGCTCTCAGTGCCAAGATGTCCCCGTGATAGGGACCGAGCATGGGACAGTGAGGCTCAGGCACTGCCCTGGGCCACGGGAGATGCAGGGGGAACACCCGGCCTGGCTGGTCTTAAACCTGCCCCTAAGCCGGGTTTCCAGCCCACCACATGAGGTTGGGAGATGCAGTGACATGGGAGGATGGAGATCCGCCAGGAGCGGCGACCCTGGGGGCAAGCAAAGGTCTGCTCCAGAAACTCACGGCCAGGGCAAAGACATCCTTTTTGTCCCCGTCGGAGGTGGACATGCTGTGCAGTGGCCAGTCCTCCAGCACGCAGAGCAGCTCCAGCAGCACCGTCTCTGCAGTACTGCTCACGGAAACCATCGCCCTCCACATGGTCGCGGCAGATCTGCAGGCCCAGAGCTCTGTGTCAGCGGGGTGTCAGCCACAGCGCCGCGGCCTGGGCAACCGCGGGGGCCTGGGCTGGCTGCCAGCCCTGCCTCTGCCCACTGCTCCTCGCTGGCAGCGCCCAGCGAGCCTGGCCGTGCGGGCAGCAGGCAGCCAAGCGACAGTGCCTTGAGGGGCTGGGAGGGAGCATGGCAGTGGTCTGTGGGGCTGACGTGCCAGGGCTGGGAAACGGAGGGCACGGAAGGTCCTGAAAGTCTCCGTCTGTCTGGCAGCCCACATGGGACAGGCTCTCCAGGCTGATGGGCTCTAAAGGCTGGTGAGCCCTGAGCCCTCCAGGCAGGCGCGCCCCGTACCTGTCGCACCGTGGGGCCCAGTGCAGGAGGGTCACCACCACATCATGGGGGTGCGCGTGGGTCAGCTCCAGAAGGGTGTTGTCCAGCCTGTGCTGGGCAGACCCATCCGTGTTGGACGTGAGCCAGCGGTAGATGCACTTCACAATCCTGGGCACCTGGAGGAGACATGGCTGGGAGTTGGAGTGCTGTCAGAGCGAGCCATTTCCCCAGCTTCCCCCGAGAAGTGCTTCCCTTCCCAGCACACCGTGCTGGCCTAAAAGGCTGTTGGGTGGCCAGTGGGCGCAGCTTCGGGGGCACACGATCCCCGGGGGGGCTCGAGCCCTGGCCACAGGCTGCTTACCTGCTCTAAATTGTAGGCGTCACTTTCCACAAGCACATCCAGCAGAGCAGCACAAGCCTCTGCATTGTAGGAGTCTGCCATGGCCTCAATGGCCGTGATGGTGGTGTCTTCACGCTCAGTGGGCTCGAGGGCTTCCCAAAACATCTGCAGGAGAAGGAAGGGCAGGCAAGAGGGGGATGTGACACCGAGTGCCGTGACGGCAGTGCTGGGCTGAGCAGCGAGGGCAGGCCCAGCCCAGGGGAGATGTCCGTGGGTACCTGTGCTCTCCTGTGGAAGAGGGCACGGGTGTATTCCAGCTCCTGCTCCTGCTCCTCTTCTGGCAGGTCCCAGTCTGGATCTGGCAAAGACCGAGCGCAGGCAGAGCTGAGGGGCTGCGGGAGAGGCTGGAGAACACAGCCGAGCCCCGCGCTGCCCAGGCAGGGCCAGCCTCGGCACAGGGGCTGGTGGGGACATTGACCCCCGTCTCTCTGGCTGCATGTTGGGGCTGGGGGTGCCCAGTGGATGAAGCATGGCCGGAGCCCAGCCAGCCGTGGGGAACAGCCCCATCCCCTTGTCCCCTCTTTCCCTGGAGATGTCCACGAGCGATGGGATGGGGCCAAGCTGGCTGCAGCCACTAGCCCTGTGGCCCAGCTCAGCCACTCACCCGCCTGCAGCAGCTGGACCTCCTTCACCTCATCAGGCTGCATTACTGGTGCAGCCCCAGCACCTTTCTCCTCCTCCTCCTTCTCCCCTTCCATCCAGGCCAGCCTGGTCATGCTAGGGGATCTCTCCATCATCCCCCTAAGGCCTGGCCCTCCTGTCGCAGGGATGGGAGATGCCTTGGAAAAGCGCCGTGGACGTGGGTCAGCAGGGAACGAGGTGGCTGCGCAGGGGCTCCTCGCAGCCCCACTCCGTCCCGTCCTGTCCCGTTGCGTCCTCCGGGCACTGTGGGGTGACCGTGCCACCACCAGCACCCATATCACAGTGGGTCACAAAGGGCCCTGTGACACACGGCCATGTGCCATCCAATCGGCAGTGCCCATATCACGGCAGGTCACAAAGGGCCCTGTGACACGCTGCCACACGCCCGTGCCCTGGGGCTTCCCCCAGCCCAGCAAAGCTGCCCCGCAGCGGCACAGCACTGAAGGAGCTCCACAGGTGCCAGCTGAAAAGGCACCCTGGACCCCTCAATAATCCAGCCAGCAACGCATGGGCAGGAAACAAATGGCAGTTCATGGCTGGGAGAGTATTGGTGGACATGGCCCAGGACACGATTTTCAGCTCCACAGGGGAACAGGGCACGGCTGGGAAGAGGAACCTCACTTTGCCCTTCTGAGCACCTGCACAGTACAAACATTCCCCAGAAATGGGGATGTTCTGCAGGCGACTTATTTCCCGCAAACAAGAAAGCCAGCTCTGCAACAGTGCTATACCTACAACGTACGTTGCCTGTGGCATCACACATCAAGAGCCACGGGGCACATAAGAAATGGGGGGATTTGTGTGCTCTAGGAGAGGAAGGAGGAAGAGACACTGAAGAAAAGCAGGGATACATGTGGATGAGATTCAGTGATGGAGGGAAGTAACCATATTGCTTTGCTCTGCTTGAGAAGATGGGTCACGCTGGGGTGCTCTAGAGGCAAAGCTTCTGACAGCAACATGGCGTGAGCTCAGAAAGCATTCAAAGGTGGGCGAGAAAGTGTCACGATTGTGTGTGCATGTGCCGAATTTGGGATCTGCTGAAAAGATGGCCCCGTTGACAAGCTCACACTTTGCTGTACAGGCTCCTGCTGTGGTCTTGCTGGAGGCCATTCCCTGCCAATGCATGGCCATCCATTGCTCCTGGATCAAGTCTTCCAGGCCTATGGAAATGAGTCTGCCCAGTGTCCGTCTGGCAGCAGGAAGTGGCAGAACACGTCTGCTTCCAGCGCTTCTCCTGGCTGCTCCCTCCGGGTGGTGGTGTCATAATCAGAGACACAGAACAAGTTCTCATCCCAGACTTATCCCCATCCTCTGCACTCCCCGAAGTAAGCGTCTCCCTTGTTATTCGCCGGGGAACCTCCCTGTTCATGGCTGTGCATTTCCTTGCACAGCAGGCACCTAGTTTTGTTTGGATATCAGCTGCTAGCAGCAGCAGCCGAATACACAGCAACTGGAGTGTTGAGCGCCAGAGACTGGGCTTCATTTTTTCCACAGTGCAAGAAAAAAGGCAAAAGTACACAAGAAAACTTGGAAGTATCTCTGTACAAGCCTAATTGACTTGTGAAAGCCAGCAGCTCATGATATTCCTGTGCTGCAGATAATCACTTCCATGAAAAATCTCTTTGCAGGAAGGAACGACAGCTTCTGTATTCTGAGAGATACCAACTAGTGCCCCTGGTTCCTCCAGTTCCTCCTCACAAGAGCTGCCTGCAAGCGCCCAGATATCAGTGCACTTTGACATTGGCTGCCCACTTACAGACAAGTCACCCAGGGACACAGGTCTTTGGGGCAGGAGATGGGTGCCACGGTTCTCAAGAATCGGTGGGGTGGCAGGTCTCCTTCTGCGGGGACACGTTCTCCACCAGACCTACTGATTTCAGCACACCCAAGGCAAAAGGTGTCAGATTTCCAGCTGTCCTGGACAGTTTTGAGAACGGATCCTTCTCCCAGGCACAATGCAGCCGGTGAATTGCAGCCGTACGTCAGCTGTAGCTGGAGGGGGTGGGTTGGGGGAGATGGAAGCTGACATTTTGCCTATACTTGGCTTCCTGAGCCAGTCTTTAGAGCACTCTGCCTCCCATCAAATCAGAGGAAGATGCCATGAATGGCCCGCGTCATTCCCCTCTTCCCAAGAGGGTGACGTGCTGTCTTCTCTCACGTTCACTTCTTAAGGTGCTCCTCAGCCGTGGCTGTAAGGAGGACACTGGAGCTGGAGAAAGGCCACGTCCTCTCTAAAGTCAGCCTTAAACAAAAGGGAAGAAGGGCTGTGTGCATCTTGGAGCTCTCCTTCACCTCTTTGTCCTGCTCTAATCAGGCTCTTCCTTTTTCCCAATAACTAATAGCAACAGTAATAAGGGCAATGCAAGAGTAACTGAGGCAACCCACGTGAGCATATAGGACCATGCATTAAGAGCAGTCCAAGGGAACATTTTCTACTGCATTTACTGTCCAGTGTGACTCACAGCCCTGTTCTTGCTATGACCTGCACACAGCCAGGTGAGTGCAGCATTTTCCAAGGCACTACGGTGCCAGCTTCCCAAAGCAACTGATGGCTCTGGTTGGCTCTACTCTTGGCTGCCCAACTCGGAAAGTTGTTAAAGGGCCCAGTTTTGGACAAGCAGAAACAACTTGTCCAGTGAAGCGACTTGGGTTGAACATCTAAAACGCACGAGCTCCTCCCTGTTGCCTGGGAACAAAATCAGTCCACATCTCCTCTCATGCTCACAATGCTCTCTCCTCACCTAAAGCTACCTGAGTCAGGGGGCAGCTAACCCCAAGACTGCTGGTGAGGAGTGTCTCATCATCACTGTCAGGGCCCGAGCTCTGTGGCAGGAGTGCCGATGTCCAGCTCAGCCAAGGGAACGTGGCTGGAGCGAGTTATCTGGCTAGCTAGGCTTTCCCTCACCCTCACTGTTTTTCCTCTCCCTGATGTTGCTCTGGGAAGCATAGGAAGAGCCTTTGTCCTCGCTTTGTCCCTGCCTTTCTCTCCTCCACCGCATCTGGAGTTCAGCTCTGCCTGTATTTTGGCTACGGCCTCTGCCTGCATGGGCAGGTCCTTGTTACACTGGATGGCACCGGAGCAATTCACAACTGCTATGTTGGACCTACAATGCCATGCGCTGGCCCACACGTGTTGATCCATCTAGTTTATTTCTCCCAAGTCCCATAGCCAGTGTCCCCATAAGCAGCACCGGGCTACAGTGTTCACACTGGCGATGCTTAGAGGTGCCCCTTCTGGCTGTGATCGTCAAGATCCAGCAAAGACATATGCACCCGACTTTGCCATGCGAGGTCTTTGAAGAACTGGTCCTATGCTTCATGGAGCACCATGGAGCACATTCATGAGTCTGCTGAAAGGTTCAAGGCTCTTCCAGAGCAGTATCAGGGAGAACGCGGCTACTTCCAAACAGATGGCCCGAGAGGCGTGGGTCCTACCGAACCAATTAACAACCCCTCACAGTAAAGGTGGCGCCTTTGGTGAGGTTTGCAGGCCAAGCCATATGCCTGGCCTCTAACCCTGGAGATTCGACTACAGACCAAGGGAGATGGTGGCTTTGGGGCCTGAACGAGCTTTGCCTCAGGGCAAAAACTCATGGGGAGAAAAAGCAACCAACCAGTCTCAAACTCTTGTGCCGCTCTCCTAGACCCTTGCCCAAATTTCACAGACTATGAGAGATTTCATTAAGCCATGGGCATGGGTACGCCATGGGTACGCACCATGCCTCGTGCCTCCACTGGAAGATAGGAACAACTCAGGGGAAACGGGCTTCCCACAGTGACCAACCCCTCTGACAGCCAACCCCAACCCCAGTGGTGGGAGAAACACTTCTGCAGAAACAAAGGATAAAAACTCTTGAAGAGCTTCCCTGTGGCTTGCCAAAATATACCGTGTAGGACATTGGCTCTAGAAGAGATCATAAATAAATTGCAAATTCTGGATAGAAAGCCAAACCAGCTTCCTTTGAAAAACCAAACATGTTTTAAATGTTGATTTTGACCAAAATGTCAGCATTTTCCCTGGAAACAAGAAACTCTTCCTTGAACATTTATGGCATTTGAAACGCAGTTTCCTCTTGGAAGGTCCTAGCATAGCTGGGAGTGGGCTCCTGCAAAGCAGGTGAGGGCTGGATCACTGCCTGACTCTTACCCCACGTGGGCTTGTTCCCTGTCCCCCAAAGGATGCAGGTTTAAAGGCGAGAGTAGGGTCTCTGGCACCTCCAAGAGCAATTTCATTTTGACACCCTGCCTATTTTCTGGCTATATTCTCTGCTGCTCCTGCAGCTCCAGTGCCTGTGCAGCAGAGGCCGTAGGGACAGAAATGGGCTAGCGCAGCGTGCCATACCACATCCACCCCTTGCCACATGAGACGTGAGCGCTGCAGAGCGGGTGCCCGGGAGGCAAAAGCTTTTCCTCTCCTTTCCTCTTGCTCTTGCAGGCCAGCGGAGCAGCTGGCACCTGTGGCCAGGCCACGGGCTGTGGGTATGTCCAGTACTGCCGTGAGCTGCTGGAAAGCGGGCACGGCTGGTCAGTCTCGCCTGAAAGTCCCAGATGCTTCAGGGCCCGGGTTTTCCACTGTTTTCTTTCCACAAAGGAAAGACATGCAGAAGGCAGCACCTTCTCTGCAGTCCCGTGCTAGGAGAGCATCAGCCTCCACACGGTCATGGCAGCTCTGTGGGCCCAGAGCGCTGTGTCATCAGGGTCTCGGCCACAGCGCTGTGGCCTGGGCAAGCCCGGGGCCCCAGGCTGGTCGCCAGCCCTGCCTCTGCCCACTGTCCCTCGTCGGCAGCACCCAGAGGATGTGCCCCCGTGAGGCCCCCTTCTCCTCCTTCTCCCCCAGCCAGGCCAGCCTGGGCATGTTGGGGGGCATCCTCACCAGCCTGCTGAGGCCTGGCCTCGAGGGCTTCTGCCACAGGGATGGGAGCCACCTCGGGGAAGCACCACAGACGCAGGGTGCCAAGGAAGGAGGTGGCTGCGTGGGGTCTTCCGATGGCCTCCTGCCACCTCTTCCCCTCATGGCCTCCCGCCACCACAGCTCCTCAGGGCCTTTTGCTGCCCTGACGCACCTGAAGACGTACCACCACCCCCATCCCCTCAGGGCCTCCCACCACCACCCTGCCCCTCATCTCCTCCTGCCACCCATCCCCTCAGGGCTTCCCGCCACCGTGTCTCCTCAGGGCCTCCTGCCACCCTGTTGCCTCAGGGCCTCCCCAGCACCCCATCCTCGCAGGGTCTCCAGCTGCCCTGACGCACCTGAAGGCACACCAACGCCCTGGCCCCTCAGCGTCTTTCACCAGTTCATCCCCTCAGGGCCTCCCACCGCCCCATCCCCTCAGGGTCTTCCCCCAGGCCGGCAAAGCTGCCCCGCAGCGGCACAGCACTGAAGGAGCTCCACAGGTGCCAGCCAAAAAGGCACCTTGGACCCCTCAATAATCCAGCCAGCAGCACACGGGCAGGAAACAAAAGGTGGTTCATGGCTGGGAGAGTATTGGTGGACATGGCCAAGGACAAGTTTTTCAGGGATCCCCACAGCTCTGGGCTCTGCCCGTGAGCTTTGTTGGAAGCATTAAGGGGGGCATGCCTGGGCACCTGTTGCTGAGCACAAGTACCCCTTCTCTCCTCCTCCCCAATGCCCTTGGAACGCTAGAGACCAAAGCAAAACCCGCTGGTCGGAGAAAGATGGGCAGAAGAGAAGTAGCTCCAGATTTGCAGGGACAGCCATTCACCAGAGGATGGCCAAGTCCTGCTCTGGGAAAGCATCTAGTATGTGGGACAAGCTACAGAAAGCAAGGCTCTCGAACAGCCTAGAAAGCGGATCACTTCCTTGCTTGGTTTTTTTCTTGTCTTGTCCTTTTTGCCTGCAGAGGTTTGTTTCTGCATCTGTACACAGTGTTAGGTTCAGCTGACCTTAGAAAGTATGAAGTTACACAGGCCTAAAAAGCCATTAACTGTTCTCTCCTTTTCATGCTCCTGGGTCTCTGTCTTTATTAAACATGGATTTTGTCTTGCCGTGTTGGGGTGACAGAAAGTGCTCTTAGAGAAGAGCTGTGCCGCGGGCAGGGAGAGGCCAAGAGGCACCCAGCCTCCCCCGCAGGCTCAGGTGGCCCCTGCACACGGAGCTCCTGGCATCAGCTCTGCACAGAGCTCCAGCAGCACAGCCAGCCACTGCCCCGGAGAGAAGGCCGCCTTCTCCACACGCTGCGGAGCTGCTCTCGCAGCACGTGCAGCCCGAATCGAGAGGAACGAGTCCTCTCTGCAGCTCGTAGCAGCAACAGGGTTTGAGCTGCCAGGTTTGAGACGGAGGGGCTGATGTCGTTTGTCATGCCTTCAAGGGCTGCAACAGAGCAGAACAGAGCCAAGGTCAGAGCCCGGGTGTGCGGGGACCCCAGGAAGCCCTCCTGCCGGGGCCACCCCACCCAGCTCTTCCCATGGCCAGGAGGGAGCAGGGGCCAATGGGATCAGCCGGAAGGTGCTGGCCACAAATACCCCACGTGCCCCTGAAAACTCTCTCTGCTCTGCCCATGCCGCCCCTTGTCCGTGCAGGGAGCAGAGCCCTCCCCGGCTAAGGCAGATTGTACTTCCGTGCCCAGGGTCTTTCCCCCTCCTCTTCCCTGCCAGTCCCTGCTGACACCCCGCTGCCCTCACTCACCCTCGTAGATGATCTGGAGTTCTTCCTGCTGCCCTCTCATGTGCTGCCCAGCGAGCCCTAGGAACACACAGCCCGTCACTGGACCCAGCGGCACAGCTTCCCCACAGCGGCCCTGCCAGCCCAGCCACACGCCCTCCTCGCCTTGGCAGCCCTGAGCCCAGGGTCTTCCCCAAGCGTGACGCCCAAGGGCAGGGGTGGGAGAGGGCGGCAGGGAGCCCCGTGGGCCCCGCGTTGGGGAGTCGGGGCTCCACAGCCACTGGCTGATTCCTGCTGCAGGTGCAACAGCCGGGGCTATGGCCAAGCTGCAGTGGGGCAGGGAGAGACCCCAGGGGATTGTGGCTCACCAATGAACCTGACGGCTGCCTCTCGCACGGTCTCCTGTGGGCTTTGCAGGTACAGCAGGGACTGGTGCAGGTACTCGTCTCCTCTGCAGCTGTATTCTTTCAGCTGGAGAGAGCACAAAGGGATAGAGGGTGGGGTTGGCACAGACTCTCTGCCTTGGCCGGGCAGTCCCTGGTGCCCAGGACTGGCCTCCCCTGCCAGAACACCCACGACGCCCAGTCAGCAGCCGTCTGGTGCCGAGGTTTGGAGGGAGCAGAGGCCTGGGTGCTCCCCAGGGAGCTGCGGTGCCACCGTGCTGCCAACGCCCAGCTGGACTGGGGCTCCGTCGGAACCACCGCGCTCGGGGAGGGAGAGGAGCCTGGAGAAGAGGTTGCAGGGCAGCACGCCCAAGGGAAGGGAGCGTGTGTGGGGTGCAGGCTGGTGGCGATGGGTTGCATCAGTGCACAGGGAAGGGCAGAGCTGCCAGCCCCAGCCAGTGGGCATTGAGGGCAGGGGGCTTGTCCCGGCTGGGTCTGGGGCTTCGGGGCCATCCTTACCAGGCACTTGCCGACCGCCCATGTCTGCTCCCTCTTCAGCAGCTGCCTGAGCTTTCTGTTCTTCAGGAACTTGGTAGCTTGAAGCAGGGTTTCCCGAGAGGCCTGCAGAGCAGCAGAGACTGGGAGATGGCACCGCTGGCCGGGGCACAGGACCTGCGTCCCCTGCACCTGGGCAAGGCTCAGGGCCTTTCCTGGCCCCGGGTGGGAAGATGCCGCGGCTGGGGAACGCGTCGTTGGCGGATTCGGTGCCTGGGCAGAGGAGTGGGGCAACCTCCATCTCGGGCACCTGGTGCTGCTGGGGCAGCAGGACAGAGGTCCCACCAGAGCTGCTGCTCTGTAGCCAAGGCCAGGAGGAGGCTGGAGCGCTGCAGTCCACCAGGCGCCAGGCCAGGAGGCAGCTGAGCCACCTCCCATGGGAACACCAGCAGGTCAGAAACCTCACCTCTGCCACACGCTGGTTCTCATCATGCATGTGGCAGAGCAGTGGGAGTAAGCTCTGGTGCACATGCGTCTCCAGTGGCTTTTTTCCCTCTTCCGCTACGCGCTCCATCACGTGTCGGAAGAGGCGAATGGAGACCAGTCGCACATAGCAGGCATCCTGGTGGAAAGGAAGAGGGCAAGACCTCAGCACCATGTGCTCCAGGCCCACCTGGGCACGGGTCGGGAAATGCACAAGGCACAAAGTTTCCTGGCAGCAGCCAGCGCCCGTGGTGGGGGGCACAAATCCTTACGTTGTCAAAGAGTGGACAGAGCCTTTCAGCCAGCTCCAGAGCAATTGTGCTGGCAACTGGCATGTTCACGCCACGGACCAGCTTGCCGAGCACAGAGAGCGTCATCCCAATAATCTCCCCATCTGCATCCTGCAGTAGCTTTATGAGACTTCGCAGCAGGAACCGCATTCTTTTGGCCTGTGTGGAACACAACGCCGTGTTGTGAAGCCATGAAAGGCTGCACTGACAAAACCACTCCAGTGGTTCAAGGCTACACTGCTGCATCGGGGGCTAGAAGCCAAAGAACTGCCCGGAAGGACTCGGACAGGTGAACAGGGAGGCAGGAGAGGTGGGAAGAGCTACCACAGCTCCCCAAGCCCAGCCCAGTCCAAGCTACTGTGTTCCCCAGCATGCCCTGCCCAGCCCCACGCTGCCAGCATGGCTTTAGCCACCTGCCCCCTGCTCACCGGCATGCGTCTCTTGCAGAGTGCGATGAGGCCTCTGAGCCCCAGGCGACGCATCACTCTGCACTCACTCCGCAGGTACCTTGGAAAAAGCTGCAGGATGCAGTCACCCCATCCGCTTATGTCAGGGCAGGCCAGGAGCTGAAACACACAGAGCAGTGACAGGGGTGCCCGGCCAGCAGGACCCCAGCACCGCGCAGGGCTGGGTACAGCCAGCACCCACAGGGCACGGGCACCGTCCCGGGCAGCCAAGGCTAAAGGCAGCAGCGCCTGCGGAGAGCCCCTGGGCTCCCTGCCCTGCGCCGCGGAGCACACGGTGCAGGTCTCTCGCTCGTTCTGCTGTGCTGCCCCGGCCTCAGCAGCCTCTGATTCCTCGGCCTTCAAGGAGCCATGATGGAAGAGCGAGAGCTGGCACAAGGCGAGCACGAAACACAGGTGGGGACAAATGTCACTCCAGCAGCCAAGGCCAAAGGCACAAAGCGGAGCACACCCTCTGCCCCAGCTCCACCGACTGGGCTCCCCCCGCAGCTGCGGCTACGACAGGGCAGAGTGGTGGGAGGCAGCGAGGCAGCGCTCGCCATCAGGCTCACCTCGACAAGGAACGCCATGGCAGGGACCTCCCAGCGTGGCTCCTTCCTGCTGAGCAGCTTGACCAGGTAGCCCAACATGCTGTGACACAAGCGTCTCGAGATACTGCGCAACTCTCTGGCAGGGGAAAGAAGGCACCGTCAGCCCAAAGCAGGGTGGGCAATCCTCTCCCAGACTGACTGCTCCCCTCATCCAGCTGTTACCACACAAGTAATAGTGGGGTCGGGCAGGCCAAGGCCCCCTTTGCACTCCGCTCCAGCCGCCGGCAGCATTTGCTCCCAGAGGCCTGGTCTTTCCCCAGCACCCCTCACCAGGAGAAAGGCAGTGCTCAACACCAGCAGGCTCCTCTGGCGACGAGACAGGAAAAACACCTTTCCTGCCCCAAAGCCTTCTCTTGAAGGAGGAAGAGGAGACCCCTTTCCTGCCTATGGGAGACTCCTGTCCCCCAGGCTCTGGCCCTGGCCCTCAGGACATCCTGCCCTGCCCCGGTGGGCTGCCTTTGCTGGGGCTGCCTGCAGACAGACCCCCGGCTCGGTGCCGTCAGCCCAGGCCCCACGGGAGGGGACGCTGGCACTTTGGGAGCTGGCTGCTCCCGTGCACCCACCTCTCGCAGGCTTTTCCATTCTCCTGGGCCATCTCTTGGTGACAAGTCCCTCTCACCCACAACCAAGGGGACTGTGTGGGGCACCCCATCTGCAGGGGAGAAACGGCGGGGGGAGCGGGGAGAAGGGGACTCTCACCTGGCCAGCAGACCCATTGCGCAGTGGTGGGTCTCCGCGTTGAGGAGTGTGTCCCAGCCACGCTTACGATCGACTGCAAACACCACACGCCTCCAGCCAAGACGGCAGAGCAGGGCTTTCACGGTCAGCACTGCAAACCTGTGTGCAGAGCAAAGCCCAGGTCACGCTGGGAGCCCTGGCCCCAGCTCTGGGGCCATGGGAGGGATGGAAGGACTGGGATGGAGCACCTGTTGGGCTGGCTGGGAAGGCAGTCTTCCTCCTGGCATTCCCTCCAGAAGGTATCGACCTCCTCTGGCATCTGCTCTGTACTGAAGTGCACCTGGCAGAGCAGAGCCAGGAAGAGGCGAGGGAAATGCACCATCAACCCCTCTGGACACGTGGGCAGCTGGAGGATCTCCCGTAGCACCCTGGTTGCCTGCAGGAACCAAAACACCCAAAGACAGCTCTCAGTGCCAAGATGTCCCCGTGATAGGGACCGAGCATGGGACAGTGAGGCTCAGGCACTGCCCTGGGCCACGGGAGATGCAGGGGGAACACCCGGCCTGGCTGGTCTTAAACCTGCCCCTAAGCCGGGTTTCCAGCCCACCACATGAGGTTGGGAGATGCAGTGACATGGGAGGATGGAGATCCGCCAGGAGCGGCGACCCTGGGGGCAAGCAAAGGTCTGCTCCAGAAACTCACGGCCAGGGCAAAGACATCCTTTTTGTCCCCGTCGGAGGTGGACATGCTGTGCAGTGGCCAGTCCTCCAGCACGCAGAGCAGCTCCAGCAGCACCGTCTCTGCAGTACTGCTCACGGAAACCATCGCCCTCCACATGGTCGCGGCAGATCTGCAGGCCCAGAGCTCTGTGTCAGCGGGGTGTCAGCCACAGCGCCGCGGCCTGGGCAACCGCGGGGGCCTGGGCTGGCTGCCAGCCCTGCCTCTGCCCACTGCTCCTCGCTGGCAGCGCCCAGCGAGCCTGGCCGTGCGGGCAGCAGGCAGCCAAGCGACAGTGCCTTGAGGGGCCGGGAGGGAGCATGGCAGTGGTCTGTGGGGCTGACGTGCCAGGGCTGGGAAACGGAGGGCACGGAAGGTCCTGAAAGTCTCCGTCTGTCTGGCAGCCCACATGGGACAGGCTCTCCAGGCTGATGGGCTCTAAAGGCTGGTGAGCCCTGAGCCCTCCAGGCAGGCGCGCCCCGTACCTGTCGCACCATGGGGCCCAGTGCAGGAGGGTCACCACCACATCATGGGGGTGCGCGTGGGTCAGCTCCAGAAGGGTGTTGTCCAGCCTGTGCTGGGCAGACCCATCCGTGTTGGACGTGAGCCAGCGGTAGATGCACCTCACAATCCTGGGCACCTGGAGGAGACATGGCTGGGAGTTGGAGTGCTGTCAGAGCGAGCCATTTCCCCAGCTTCCCCCGAGAAGTGCTTCCCTTCCCACCACACCGTGCTGGCCTAAAAGGCTGTTGGGTGGCCAGTGGGCGCAGCTTCGGGGGCACACGATCCCCGGGGGGGCTCGAACCCTGGCCACAGGCTGCTTACCTGCTCTAAATTGTAGGCGTCACTTTCCACAAGCACATCCAGCAGAGCAGCACAAGCCTCTGCATTGTAGGAGTCTGCCATGGCCTCAATGGCCGTGATGGTGGTGTCTTCACGCTCAGCGGGCTCGAGGGCTTCCCAAAACATCTGCAGGAGAAGGAAGGGCAGGCAAGAGGGGGATGTGACACCGAGTGCCGTGACGGCAGTGCTGGGCTGAGCAGCGAGGGCAGGCCCAGCCCAGGGGAGATGTCCGCGGGTACCTGTGCTCTCCTGTGGAAGAGGGCACGGGTGTATTCCAGCTCCTGCTCCTGCTCCTCTTCTGGCAGGTCCCAGTCTGGATCTGGCAAAGACCGAGCGCAGGCAGAGCTGAGGGGCTGCGGGAGAGGCTGGAGAACACAGCCGAGCCCCGCGCTGCCCAGGCAGGGCCAGCCTCGGCACAGGGGCTGGTGGGGACATTGACCCCCGTCTCTCTGGCTGCATGTTGGGGCTGGGGGTGCCCAGTGGATGGAGCATGGCCGGAGCCCAGCCAGCCGTGGGGAACAGCCCCATCCCCTTGTCCCCTCTTTCCCTGGACATGTCCACGAGCGATGGGATGGGGCCAAGCTGGCTGCAGCCACTAGCCCTGTGGCCCAGCTCAGCCACTCACCCGCCTGCAGCAGCTGGACCTCCTCCACCTCATCAGGCTGCATTACTGGTGCAGCCCCAGCGCCTTTCTCCTCCTCCTCCTTCTCCCCTTCCATCCAGGCCAGCCTGGTCATGCTAGGGGATCTCTCCATCATCCCCCTAAGGCCTGGCCCTCCTGTCGCAGGGATGGGAGATGCCTTGGAAAAGCGCCGTGGACGTGGGTCAGCAGGGAACGAGGTGGCTGCGCAGGGGCTCCTCGCAGCCCCACTCCGTCCCGTCCTGTCCCGTTGCGTCCTCCGGGCACTGTGGGGTGACCGTGCCACCACCAGCACCCATATCACAGTGGGTCACAAAGGGCCCTGTGACACACGGCCATGTGCCATCCAATCGGCAGTGCCCATATCACGGCAGGTCACAAAGGGCCCTGTGACACATGGCCACGTGCCATCCATTCGGCAGTGCCCATATCACGGCAGGTCACAAAGGGCCCTGTGACACGCTGCCACACGCCCGTGCCCTGGGGCTTCCCCCAGCCCAGCAAAGCTGCCCCGCAGCGGCACAGCACTGAAGGAGCTCCACAGGTGCCAGCTGAAAAGGCACCCTGGACCCCTCAATAATCCAGCCAGCAACGCATGGGCAGGAAACAAATGGCAGTTCATGGCTGGGAGAGTATTGGTGGACATGGCCCAGGACACGATTTTCAGCTCCACAGGGGAACAGGGCACGGCTGGGAAGAGGAACCTCACTTTGCCCTTCTGAGCACCTGCACAGTACAAACATTCCCCAGAAATGGGGATGTTCTGCAGGCGACTTATTTCCCACAAACAAGAAAGCCAGCTCTGCAACAGTGCTACACCTACAACGTACGTTGCCTGTGGCATCACACATCAAGAGCCACGGGGCACATAAGAAATGGGGGGATTTGTGTGCTCTAGGAGAGGAAGGAGGAAGAGACACTGAAGAAAAGCAGGGATACATGTGGATGAGATTCAGTGATGGAGGGAAGTAACCATATTGCTTTGCTCTGCTTGAGAAGATGGGTCACGCTGGGGTGCTCTAGAGGCAAAGCTTCTGACAGCAACATGGCGTGAGCTCACAAAGCATTCAAAGATGGGCGAGAAAGTGTCACGATTGTGTGTGCATGTGCCGAATTTGGGATCTGCTGAAAAGATGGCCCCGTTGACAAGCTCACACTTTGCTGTACAGGCTCCTGATGTGGTCTTGCTGGAGGCCATTCCCTGCCAATGCATGGCCATCCATTGCTCCTGGATCAAGTCTTCCAGGCCTATGGAAATGAGTCTGCCCAGTGTCCGTCTGGCAGCAGGAAGTGGCAGAACATGTCTGCTTCCAGCGCTTCTCTTGGCTGCTCCCTCCGGGTGGTGGTGTCATAATCAGAGACACAGAACAAGTTCTCATCCCAGACTTATCCCCATCCTCTGCACTCCCCGAAGTAAGCGTCTCCCTTGTTATTCGCCGGGGAACCTCCCTGTTCATGGCTGTGCATTTCCTTGCACAGCAGGCACCTAGTTTTGTTTGGATATCAGCTGCTAGCAGCAGCAGCCGAATACACAGCAACTGGAGTGTTGAGCGCCAGAGACTGGGCTTCATTTTTTCCACAGTGCAAGAAAAAAGGCAAAAGTACACAAGAAAACTTGGAAGTATCTCTGTACAAGTCTAATTGACTTGTGAAAGCCAGCAGCTCATGATATTCCTGTGTGTGCTGGTTTTGGCTGGGGTAGAGTTAACTTTCTTCATAGCAGCTAGTATGGGGCTGTGTTTTGGATTTGTGCTGGAAACAGTGTTGATAAAGCAGGGATGTTTTAGTTACTGCTGAGCAGTGCTTACACAGAGTCAAGGCCTCTTCTGCTTCTCACCACCAGCGAGTAGGCTGGGGGTGCACAAGAAGTTGGGAGGGGACACAGCTGGGACAGCTGACCCCAACTGACCAAAGGGATATTCCATACCATATGACGTCATGCTCAGCATATAAAGCTGGGGGAAGAAGAAGGAAGGGGGGGACATTTGGAGTAATGGCGTTTGTCTTCCCAAGTAACCGTTACGCGTGATGGAGCCCTGCTTTCCTGGGGATGGCTGAACACCTGCCTGCCGATGGGAAGTAGTGAATGAATTCCTTGTTTTGCTTTGCTTGCGTGTGCGGCTTTTGCTTTACCTATTAAACTGTCTTTATCTCAACCCACGAGCTTTCTCACTTTTACTCTTCCGATTCTCTCCCCCATCCCACCTGGGGGGAGTGAGTGAGCGGCTGTGTGGTGCTTAGTTGCCAGCTGGGCTTAAACCACGACAGTCCTTTTTGGCGCCCAACGTGGGGCTCGAAGGGTTCAAGATAACGACAGGTTTGATTGGAATGTGCTAGATCGAATTTATAGCTGTTATTGCTGTTTAGCTATTAATCGGCAGGCTCCTGTGCTTGCCATGGGGTTTGCTTGCCTTACTGTCTATTAGAGTCTAGTGCTTGTTAGTGGGTGCTTTTTGCTTTAGCTGCTTGCTGTACTGCTGTACTGCTTATCATCTTACTCTGCTGTGCCTGGGAACATTTTGATAACAGCAATGGCCATGCGCCTGGGCTGGCAGATGGCCAGGGCATCGCTGCTGTTTCTGTGCTGCTGTACTGGACAGGCTGGAACTCCAGTGTGAACTCGAGTCAAAGGGACTGTGACCTGTGGATGAGTCCATGTGGGAGCAGGACACCCCGAAGCGTCTGTGGCCATGGATAAACCCACATCAGAGCAGGTACATCTCGAAGCGTCTGTGGCCGTGGTTATGTCTGTGCCACAGCAGGTGTAACTCTGAAGGGATTGTGGTCCAAGGGTAAGCCCACGCAGGAGAAGGTACACCTCGAAGCATCTGTGGCTGTGGATACGTCCATGCTGCAGCAGGTACACCTGGAAGCATCAGCGGCTGTGCATGAGGTCATGCTGGAGCACCTCAAAGTGTGAGGCCATGGATAAGCCCACGAGAGAGCAGGTACACCCCTGGAGAGACTGCAGCCATGGGAAAGGCCATGTTGGAGCAGGTTTACTTTTGAAGGGACTGTGGCTGTGGGTAAGGCCACGCTGGAGCAGGTATATCTCTGAAGGCATTGTGACCCATGGATAAGGCCACGCTGGAACAGGTGCACCTCGAAGCGACTGTGGCTGTGGATAGCTCTCTGCTGCAGCAGGTATACCCCTGAAGAGACTGTGGCACACAGATAAGGCTCCACTTGGAGCAGGTACAATCCTAAGGAACTGCAGTCTGTGGATAAGTCCAAGCCAGAGCAGGGGCAAGGGGAGGAATTCATTGCAATATTAAACCCTATGGTCTGGTCCAAAGGGACCAGGGGTGGAGGTTGTAATGGAAACACCTTTAAATTGTTGTAACCCAGGATTTGAGTTGCATGTTATGGGAATTATTATAGCAAGAACCCCTTGTTGCTAGCCAGGCTAGGAGCAAGGGGAGGAGTTCATTGCAGTGCTAAACCCTGTGGTCTGGTCCAAAGGGACTGGGGTAGAGATTGTAATGGAAATACCTTTAAATTGTTGTAACCCATGATTTGAGTTGCATGTTACAGGAATTACTGTAGCAGGAACCACCTGAACCACTGGAGGACAAGCCTTACAAGAAGCAGTGCAAGTGCAGCAGTGACCCCACCTGAGCTGGCTTTGGTGCCCAATAGCTCCATGCAATACAACACCTCTCCTGTCCTGAGTGACCACCATAACAGATGGAGCCCAAAGTCATGGACCAAATGAACTCAATGGACATTTTGTGGACATTTGCGGATATTTATGGACATTTTACAGGGGTGGTCCATAGACTAAGGGAATGGTATATGTGTATTCTATCAAAGGATGGGAAGGGGGGTGATGGTTAATGAGAATGTATTGAATAGTGTGAGACCTGAGCATGACGTAAATGGTATGGAATAAGGGGTGGAGAATGTGCTGGTTTTGGCTGGGGTAGAGTTAACTTTCTTCATAGCAGCTAGTATGGGGCTGTGTTTTGGATTTGTGCTGGAAACAGTGTTGATAAAGCAGGGATGTTTTAGTTACTGCTGAGCAGTGCTTACACAGAGTCAAGGCCTCTTCTGCTTCTCACCACCAGCGAGTAGGCTGGGGGTGCACAAGAAGTTGGGAGGGGACACAGCTGGGACAGCTGACCCCAACTGACCAAAGGGATATTCCATACCATATGACGTCATGCTCAGCATATAAAGCTGGGGGAAGAAGAAGGAAGGGGGGGACATTTGGAGTAATGGCGTTTGTCTTCCCAAGTAACCGTTACGCGTGATGGAGCCCTGCTTTCCTGGGGATGGCTGAACACCTGCCTGCCGATGGGAAGTAGTGAATGAATTCCTTGTTTTGCTTTGCTTGCGTGTGCGGCTTTTGCTTTACCTATTAAACTGTCTTTATCTCAACCCACGAGCTTTCTCACTTTTACTCTTCCGATTCTCTCCCCCATCCCACCTGGGGGGAGTGAGTGAGCGGCTGTGTGGTGCTTAGTTGCCAGCTGGGCTTAAACCACGACACTGTGCTGCAGATAATCACTTCCATGAAAAATCTCTTTGCAGGAAGGAACGACAGCTTCTGTATTCTGAGAGATACCAACTAGTGCCCCTGGTTCCTCCAGTTCCTCCTCACAAGAGCTGCCTGCAAGCGCCCAGATATCAGTGCACTTTGACATTGGCTGCCCACTTACAGACAAGTCACCCAGGGACACAGGTCTTTGGGGCAGGAGATGGGTGCCACGGTTCTCAAGAATCGGTGGGGTGGCAGGTCTCCTTCTGCGGGGACACGTTCTCCACCAGACCTACTGATTTCAGCACACCCAAGGCAAAAGGTGTCAGATTTCCAGCTGTCCTGGACAGTTTTGAGAACGGATCCTTCTCCCAGGCACAATGCAGCCGGTGAATTGCAGCCGTACGTCAGCTGTAGCTGGAGGGGGTGGGTTGGGGGAGATGGAAGCTGACATTTTGCCTATACTTGGCTTCCTGAGCCAGTCTTTAGAGCACTCTGCCTCCCATCAAATCAGAGGAAGATGCCATGAATGGCCCGCGTCATTCCCCTCTTCCCAAGAGGGTGACGTGCTGTCTTCTCTCACGTTCACTTCTTAAGGTGCTCCTCAGCCGTGGCTGTAAGGAGGACACTGGAGCTGGAGAAAGGCCACGTCCTCTCTAAAGTCAGCCTTAAACAAAAGGGAAGAAGGGCTGTGTGCATCTTGGAGCTCTCCTTCACCTCTTTGTCCTGCTCTAATCAGGCTCTTCCTTTTTCCCAATAACTAATAGCAACAGTAATAAGGGCAATGCAAGAGTAACTGAGGCAACCCACGTGAGCATATAGGACCATGCATTAAGAGCAGTCCAAGGGAACATTTTCTACTGCATTTGCTGTCCAGTGTGACTCACAGCCCTGTTCTTGCTATGACCTGCACACAGCCAGGTGAGTGCAGCATTTTCCAAGGCACTACGGTGCCAGCTTCCCAAAGCAACTGATGGCTCTGGTTGGCTCTACTCTTGGCTGCCCAACTCGGAAAGTTGTTAAAGGGCCCAGTTTTGGACAAGCAGAAACAACTTGTCCAGTGAAGCGACTTGGGTTGAACATCTAAAACGCACGAGCTCCTCCCTGTTGCCTGGGAACAAAATCAGTCTACATCTCCTCTCATGCTCACAATGCTCTCTCCTCACCTAAAGCTACCTGAGTCAGGGGGCAGCTAACCCCAAGACTGCTGGTGAGGAGTGTCTCATCATCACTGTCAGGGCCCGAGCTCTGTGGCAGGAGTGCCGATGTCCAGCTCAGCCAAGGGAATGTGGCTGGAGCGAGTTATCTGGCTAGCTAGGCTTTCCCTCACCCTCACTGTTTTTCCTCTCCCTGATGTTGCTCTGGGAAGCATAGGAAGAGCCTTTGTCCTCGCTTTGTCCCTGCCTTTCTCTCCTCCACCGCATCCGGAGTTCAGCTCTGCCTGTATTTTGGCTATGGCCTCTGCCTGCATGGGCAGGTCCTTGTTACACTGGATGGCACCGGAGCAATTCACAACTGCTATGTTGGACCTACAATGCCATGCGCTGGCCCACACGTGTTGATCCATCTAGTTTATTTCTCCCAAGTCCCATAGCCAGTGTCCCCATAACCAGCACCGGGCTACAGTGTTCACACTGGCGATGCTTAGAGGTGCCCCTTCTGGCTGTGATCGTCAAGATCCAGCAAAGACGTATGCACCCGACTTTGCCATGCGAGGTCTTTGATGAACTGGTCCTATGCTTCATGGAGCACCATGGAGCACATTCATGAGTCTGCTGAAAGGTTCAAGGCTCTTCCAGAGCAGTATCAGGGAGAAGGCGGCTACTTCCAAACAGATGGCCCGAGAGGCGTGGGTCCTACCGAACCAATTAACAACCCCTCACAGTAAAGGTGGCGCCTTTGGTGAGGTTTGCAGGCCAAGCCATATGCCTGGCCTCTAACCCTGGAGATTCGACTACAGACCAAGGGAGATGGTGGCTTTGGGGCCTGAACGAGCTTTGCCTCAGGGCAAAAACTCATGGGGAGAAAAAGCAACCAACCAGTCTCAAACTCTTGTGCCGCTCTCCTAGACCCTTGCCCAAATTTCACAGACTATGAGAGATTTCATTAAGCCATGGGCATGGGTACGCCATGGGTACGCACCATGCCTCGTGCCTCCACTGGAAGATAGGAACAACTCAGGGGAAACGGGCTTCCCACAGTGACCAACCCCTCTGACAGCCAACCCCAACCCCAGTGGTGGGAGAAACACTTCTGCAGAAACAAAGGATAAAAACTCTTGAAGAGCTTCCCTGTGGCTTGCCAAAATATACCGTGTAGGACATTGGCTCTAGAAGAGATCATAAATAAATTGCAAATTCTGGATAGAAAGCCAAACCAGCTTCCTTTGAAAAACCAAACATGTTTTAAATGTTGATTTTGACCAAAATGTCAGCATTTTCCCTGGAAACAAGAAACTCTTCCTTGAACATTTATGGCATTTGAAACGCAGTTTCCTCTTGGAAGGTCCTAGCATAGCTGGGAGTGAGCTCCTGCAAAGCAGGTGAGGGCTGGATCACTGCCTGACTCTTACCCCACGTGGGCTTGTTCCCTGTCCCCCAAAGGATGCAGGTTTAAAGGCGAGAGTAGGATCTCTGGCACCTCCAAAAGCAATTTCATTTTGACACCCTGCCTATTTTCTGGCTATATTCTCTGCTGCTCCTGCAGCTCCAGTGCCTGTGCAGCAGAGGCCGTAGGGACAGAAATGGGCTAGCACAGCGTGCCATACCACATCCACCCCTTGCCACATGAGACGTGAGCGCTGCAGAGCGGGTGCCCGGGAGGCAAAAGCTTTTCCTCTCCTTTCCTCTTGCTCTCACAGGCCAGAGCCACAGGCTGTGGGTATATCCAGTACTGCCGTGAGCTGCTGGAAAGCGGGCACGGCTGGTCAGTCTCGCCTGAAAGTCCCAGATGCTTCAGGGCCCGGGTTTTCCACTGTTTTCTTTCCACAAAGGAAAGACATGCAGAAGGCAGCACCTTCTCTGCAGTCCCGTGCTAGGAGAGCATCAGCCTCCACACGGTCATGGCAGCTCTGTGGGCCCAGAGCGCTGTGTCATCAGGGTCTCGGCCACAGCGCTGTGGCCTGGGCAAGCCCGGGGCCCCAGGCTGGTCGCCAGCCCTGCCTCTGCCCACTGTCCCTCGTCGGCAGCACCCAGAGGATGTGCCCCCGTGAGGCCCCCTTCTCCTCCTTCTCCCCCAGCCAGGCCAGCCTGGGCATGTTGGGGGGCATCCTCACCAGCCTGCTGAGGCCTGGCCTCGAGGGCTTCTGCCACAGGGATGGGAGCCACCTCGGGGAAGCACCACAGACGCAGGGTGCCAAGGAAGGAGGTGGCTGCGTGGGGTCTTCCGATGGCCTCCTGCCACCTCTTCCCCTCATGGCCTCCCGCCACCACAGCTCCTCAGGGCCTTTTGCTGCCCTGACGCACCTGAAGACGTACCACCACCCCCATCCCCTCAGGGCCTCCCACCACCACCCTGCCCCTCATCTCCTCCTGCCACCCATCCCCTCAGGGCTTCCCGCCACCGTGTCTCCTCAGGGCCTCCTGCCACCCTGTTGCCTCAGGGCCTCCCCAGCACCCCATCCTCGCAGGGTCTCCAGCTGCCCTGACGCACCTGAAGGCACACCAACGCCCTGGCCCCTCAGCGTCTTTCACCAGTTCATCCCCTCAGGGCCTCCCACCGCCCCATCCCCTCAGGGTCTTCCCCCAGGCCGGCAAAGCTGCCCCGCAGCGGCACAGCACTGAAGGAGCTCCACAGGTGCCAGCCAAAAAGGCACCTTGGACCCCTCAATAATCCAGCCAGCAGCACACGGGCAGGAAACAAAAGGTGGTTCATGGCTGGGAGAGTATTGGTGGACATGGCCAGGGACAAGTTTTTCAGGGATCCCCACAGCTCTGGGCTCTGCCCGTGAGCTTTGTTGGAAGCATTAAGGGGGGCATGCCTGGGCACCTGTTGCTGAGCACAAGTACCCCTTCTCTCCTCCTCCCCAATGCCCTTGGAACGCTAGAGACCAAAGCAAAACCCGCTGGTGGGAGAAAGATGGGCAGAAGAGAAGTAGCTCCAGATTTGCAGGGACAGCCATTCACCAGAGGATGGCCAAGTCCTGCTCTGGGAAAGCATCTAGTATGTGGGACAAGCTACAGAAAGCAAGGCTCTCGAACAGCCTAGAAAGCGGATCACTTCCTTGCTTGGTTTTTTTCTTGTCTTGTCCTTTTTGCCTGCAGAGGTTTGTTTCTGCATCTGTACACAGTGTTAGGTTCAGCTGACCTTAGAAAGTATGAAGTTACACAGGCCTAAAAAGCCATTAACTGTTCTCTCCTTTTCATGCTCCTGGGTCTCTGTCTTTATTAAACATGGATTTTGTCTTGCCGTGTTGGGGTGACAGAAAGTGCTCTTAGAGAAGAGCTGTGCCGCGGGCAGGGAGAGGCCAAGAGGCACCCAGCCTCCCCCGCAGGCTCAGGTGGCCCCTGCACACGGAGCTCCTGGCATCAGCTCTGCACAGAGCTCCAGCAGCACAGCCAGCCACTGCCCTGGAGAGAAGGCCGCCTTCTCCACACGCTGCGGAGCTGCTCTCGCAGTACGTGCAGCCCGAATCGAGAGGAACGAGTCCTCTCTGCAGCTCGTAGCAGCAACAGGGTTTGAGCTGCCAGGTTTGAGACGGAGGGGCTGATGTCGTTTGTCATGCCTTCAAGGGCTGCAACAGAGCAGAACAGAGCCAAGGTCAGAGCCCGGATGTGCGGGGACCCCAGGAAGCCCTCCTGCCAGGGCCACCCCACCCAGCTCTTCCCATGGCCAGGAGGGAGCAGGGGCCAATGGGATCAGCCGGAGGTGCTGGCCACAAATACCCCACGTGCCCCTGAAAACTCTCTCTGCTCTGCCCATGCCGCCCCTTGTCCGTGCAGGGAGCAGAGCCCTCCCCGGCTAAGGCAGATTGTACTTCCGTGCCCAGGGTCTTTCCTCCTCCTCTTCCCTGCCAGTCCCTGCTGACACCCCGCTGCCCTCACTCACCCTCGCAGATGATCTGGAGTTCTTCCTGCTGACTCCTCACGTGCCGCCCAGCGAGCCCTAGGAACACACAGCCCGTCACTGGACCCAGCGGCACAGCTTCCCCACAGCGGCTGAGCCCAGGGTCTTCCCCAAGTGTGACGCCCAAGGGCAGGGGTGGGAGAGGGCAGCAGGGAGTCCATCGGGTAGTCAGGGCTCCACAGCCACTGGCTGATTCCTGCTGCAGGTGCAGCAGCCACGGCTATAGCCAAGCTGCAGTGGGGCAGGGAGGGACCCCAGGGGATTGTGGCTCACCAATGAACCTGACGGCCGCCTCTCGCACAGTCTCCTGTGGGCTTTGCAGGTACACCAGCAACTGGTGCAGGTACTTGTCTCCTCTGTGGATGTACTCTGCCAGCTGGAGAGAGCGCAAGGGGATAGAGGGTGGGGTTGGCACAGACTCTCTGCCTTGGCCGGGCACTCCCTGCGCCCAGGACTGGCCTCCCCTGCCAGAACACCCACGACGCCCAGTCAGCTGCGGTGCCACCGTGCTGCCAACGCCCAGCTGGGCTGGGGCTCCGTCGGAACCACCACGCTCGGGGAGGGAGAGGAGCCTGGAGAAGAGGTTGCAGGGCAGCACGCCCAAGGGAAGGGAGCGTGTGTGGGGTGCAGGCTGGTGGCGATGGGTTGCATCAGTGCGCAGGGAGGGGCACAGCTGCCAGCCCCAGCCAGTGGCCATTGAGGGCAGGGGGCTTGTCCCGGCTGGGTCTGGGGCTTCGGGGCCATCCTTACCAGGCACTCGCTGACCGCCCATGTCTGCTCCCTCTTCAGCAGCTGCCTGAGCTTTCTGTTCTTCAGGAACTTGGTAGCTTGAAGCAGGGTTTCCCGAGAGGCCTGCAGAGCAGCAGAGACTGGGAGATGGCACCGCTGGCCAGGGCACAGGACCTGCGTCCCCTGCACCTGGGCAAGGCTCAGGGTCTTTCCTGGCCCCTGGTGGGAAGATGCAGCGTCCGTTGGCGGATTCGGTGCCCGGGCAGAGGAGTGGGGCAACCCCCACCTCGGGCATCTGGTGCTGCCGGGGCAGCAGGACAGAGGTCCCACAGAGCTGCTGCTCTGTAGCCAAGGCCAGGAGGAGGCTGGAGCGCTGCAGTCCACCAGGCGCCAGGCCAGGAGGCAGCTGAGCCACCTCCCATGGGAACACCAGCAGGTCAGAAACCTCACCTCTGCCACACGCTGGTTCTCATCATGCATGTGGCAGAGCAGTGGGAGTAAGCTCTGGTGCACATGCGTCTTCAGTGGGTTTTTTCCCTCTTCCACTACGCGCTCCATCACGTGTCGGAAGAGGCGAATGGAGACCAGTCGCACATAGCAGGCATCCTGGTGGAAAGGAAGAGGGCAAGACCTCAGCACCATGTGCTCCAGGCCCACCTGGGCACGGGTCGGGAAATGCACAAGGCACAAAGTTTCCTGGCAGCAGCCAGCACCCGTGGTGGGGGGCACAAATCCTTACGTTGTCAAAGAGTGGACAGAGCCTTTCAGCCAGCTCCAGAGCAATTGTGCTGGCAACTGGCATGTTCACGCCACGGACCAGCTTGCCGAGCACAGAGAGCGTCATCCCAATAATCTCCCCATCTGCATCCTGCAGTAGCTTTATGAGACTTCGCAGCAGGAACCGCATTCTTTTGGCCTGTGTGGAACACAACGCCGTGTTGTGAAGCCATGAAAGGCTGCACTGACAAAACCACTCCAGTGGTTCAAGGCTACACTGCTGCATCGGGGGCTAGAAGCCAAAGAACTGCCCGGAAGGACTCGGCCAGGTGAACAGGGAGGCAGGAGAGGTGGGAAGAGCTACCACAGCTCCCCAAGCCCAGCCCAGTCCAAGCTACTGTGTTCCCCAGCATGCCCTGCCCAGCCCCACGCTGCCAGCATGGCTTTAGCCACCTGCCCCCTGCTCACCGGCATGCGTCTCTTGCAGAGTGCGATGAGGCCTCTGAGCCCCAGGCGACGCATCACTCTGCACTCACTCCGCAGGTACCTTGGAAAAAGCTGCAGGATGCAGTCACCCCATCCGCTTATGTCAGGGCAGGCCAGGAGCTGAAACACACAGAGCAGTGACAGGGGTGCCCGGCCAGCAGGACCCCAGCACCGCGCAGGGCTGGGTACAGCCAGCACCCACAGGGCACGGGCACCGTCCCGGGCAGCCAAGGCCAAAGGCAGCAGCGCCTGCGGAGAGCCCCTGGGCTCCCTGCCCTGCGCCGCGGAGCACACGGTGCAGGTCTCTCGCTCGTTCTGCTGTGCTGCCCCGGCCTCAGCAGCCTCTGATTCCTCGGCCTTCAAGGAGCCATGATGGAAGAGCGAGAGCTGGCACAAGGCGAGCACGAAACACAGGTGGGGACAAATGTCACTCCAGCAGCCAAGGCCAAAGGCACAAAGCGGAGCACACCCTCTGCCCCAGCTCCACCGACTGGGCTCCCCCCGCAGCTGCGGCTACGACAGGGCAGAGTGGTGGGAGGCAGCGAGGCAGCGCTCGCCATCAGGCTCACCTCGACAAGGAACGCCATGGCAGGGACCTCCCAGCGTGGCTCCTTCCTGCTGAGCAGCTTGACCAGGTAGCCCAACATGCTGTGACACAAGCGTCTCGAGATACTGCGCAACTCTCTGGCAGGGGAAAGAAGGCACCGTCAGCCCAAAGCAGGGTGGGCAAACCTCTCCCAGACTGACTGCTCCCCTCATCCAGCTGTTACCACACAAGTAATAGTGGGGTCGGGCAGGCCAAGGCCCCCTTTGCACTCCGCTCCAGCCGCCGGCAGCATTTGCTCCCAGAGGCCTGGTCTTTCCCCAGCACCCCTCACCAGGAGAAAGGCAGTGCTCAACACCAGCAGGCTCCTCTGGCGACGAGACAGGAAAAACACCTTTCCTGCCCCAAAGCCTTCTCTTGAAGGAGGAAGAGGAGACCCCTTTCCTGCCTATGGGAGACTCCTGTCCCCCAGGCTCTGGCCCTGGCCCTCAGGACATCCTGCCCTGCCCCGGTGGGCTGCCTTTGCTGGGGCTGCCTGCAGACAAACCCCCGGCTCGGTGCCGTCAGCCCAGTTCCCACGGGAGGGGACGCTGGCACTTTGGGAGCTGGCTGCTCCCGTGCACCCACCTCTCGCAGGCTTTTCCATTCTCCTGGGCCATCTCTTGGTGACAAGTCCCTCTCACCCACAACCAAGGGGACTGTGTGGGGCACCCCATCTGCAGGGGAGAAACGGCGGGGGGAGCGGGGAGAAGGGGGCTCTCACCTGGCCAGCAGACCCATTGCGTAGTGGTGGGTCTCCGCGTTGAGGAGTGTGTCCCAGCCACGCTTACGATCGACTGCAAACACCACACGCCTCCAGCCAAGACGGCAGAGCAGGGCTTTCACGGTCAGCACTGCAAACCTGTGTGCAGAGCAAAGCCCAGGTCACGCCAGGAGCCCTGGCCCCAGCTCTGGGGCCATGGGAGGGATGGAAGGACTGCGATGGAGCACCTGTTGGGCTGGCTGGGAAGGCAGTCTTCCTCCTGGCATTCCCTCCAGTAGGTATCGACTTCCTCTGGCATCTGCTCTGTACTGAAGAGCACCTGGCAGAGCAGAGCCAGGAAGAGGCGAGGGAAATGCACCATCAACCCCTCTGGACACGTGGGCAGCTGGAGGATCTCCCGTAGCACCCTGGTTGCCTGCAGGAAGCAAAACACCCAAAGACAGCTCTCAGTGCCAAGATGTCCCCGTGATAGGGACCGAGCATGGGACAGTGAGGCTCAGGCACTGCCCTGGGCCACGGGAGATGCAGGGGGAACACCCGGCCTGGCTGGTCTTAAACCTGCCCCTAAGCCGGGTTTCCAGCCCACCACATGAGGTTGGGAGATGCAGTGACATGGGAGGATGGAGATCCGCCAGGAGCGGCGACCCTGGGGGCAAGCAAAGGTCTGCTCCAGAAACTCACGGCCAGGGCAAAGACATCCTTTTTGTCCCCGTCGGAGGTGGACATGCTGTGCAGTGGCCAGTCCTCCAGCACGCAGAGCAGCTCCAGCAGCACCGTCTCTGCAGTACTGCTCACGGAAACCATCGCCCTCCACATGGTCGCGGCAGATCTGCAGGCCCAGAGCTCTGTGTCAGCGGGGTGTCAGCCACAGCGCCGCGGCCTGGGCAACCGCGGGGGCCTGGGCTGGCTGCCAGCCCTGCCTCTGCCCACTGCTCCTCGCTGGCAGCGCCCAGCGAGCCTGGCCGTGCGGGCAGCAGGCAGCCAAGCGACAGTGCCTTGAGGGGCCGGGAGGGAGCATGGCAGTGGTCTGTGGGGCTGACGTGCCAGGGCTGGGAAACGGAGGGCACGGAAGGTCCTGAAAGTCTCCGTCTGTCTGGCAGCCCACATGGGACAGGCTCTCCAGGCTGATGGGCTCTAAAGGCTGGTGAGCCCTGAGCCCTCCAGGCAGGCGCGCCCCGTACCTGTCGCACCGTGGGGCCCAGTGCAGGAGGGTCACCACCACATCATGGGGGTGCGCGTGGGTCAGCTCCAGAAGGGTGTTGTCCAGCCTGTGCTGGGCAGACCCATCCGTGTTGGACGTGAGCCAGCGGTAGATGCACCTCACAATCCTGGGCACCTGGAGGAGACATGGCTGGGAGTTGGAGTGCTGTCAGAGCGAGCCATTTCCCCAGCTTCCCCCGAGAAGTGCTTCCCTTCCCACCACACCGTGCTGGCCTAAAAGGCTGTTGGGTGGCCAGTGGGCGCAGCTTCGGGGGCACACGATCCCCGGGGGGGCTCGAGCCCTGGCCACAGGCTGCTTACCTGCTCTAAATTGTAGGCGTCACTTTCCACAAGCACATCCAGCAGAGCAGCACAAGCCTCTGCATTGTAGGAGTCTACCATGGCCTCAATGGCCGTGATGGTGGTGTCTTCACGCTCAGTGGGCTCGAGGGCTTCCCAAAACATCTGCAGGAGAAGGAAGGGCAGGCAAGAGGGGGATGTGACACCGAGTGCCGTGACGGCAGTGCTGGGCTGAGCAGTGAGGGCAGGCCCAGCCCAGGGGAGATGTCCGTGGGTACCTGTGCTCTCCTGTGGAAGAGGGCACGGGTGTATTCCAGCTCCTGCTCCTGCTCCTCTTCTGGCAGGTCCCAGTCTGGATCTGGCAAAGACCGAGCGCAGGCAGAGCTGAGGGGCTGCGGGAGAGGCTGGAGAACACAGCCGAGCCCCGCGCTGCCCAGGCAGGGCCAGCCTCGGCACAGGGGCTGGTGGGGACATTGACCCCCGTCTCTCTGGCTGCATGTTGGGGCTGGGGGTGCCCAGTGGATGGAGCATGGCCGGAGCCCAGCCAGCCGTGGGGAACAGCCCCATCCCCTTGTCCCCTCTTTCCCTGGAGATGTCCACGAGCGATGGGATGGGGCCAAGCTGGCTGCAGCCACTAGCCCTGTGGCCCAGCTCAGCCACTCACCCGCCTGCAGCAGCTGGACCTCCTTCACCTCATCAGGCTGCATTACTGGTGCAGCCCCAGCGCCTTTCTCCTCCTCCTCCTTCTCCCCTTCCATCCAGGCCAGCCTGGTCATGCTAGGGGATCTCTCCATCATCCCCCTAAGGCCTGGCCCTCCTGTCGCAGGGATGGGAGATGCCTTGGAAAAGCGCCGTGGACGTGGGTCAGCAGGGAACGAGGTGGCTGCGCAGGGGCTCCTCGCAGCCCCACTCCGTCCCGTCCTGTCCCGTTGCGTCCTCCGGGCACTGTGGGGTGACCGTGCCACCACCAGCACCCATATCACAGTGGGTCACAAAGGGCCCTGTGACACACGGCCATGTGCCATCCAATCGGCAGTGCCCATATCACGGCAGGTCACAAAGGGCCCTGTGACACACGGCCACGTGCCATCCATTCGGCAGTGCCCATATCACGGCAGGTCACAAAGGGCCCTGTGACACGCTGCCACACGCCCGTGCCCTGGGGCTTCCCCCAGCCCAGCAAAGCTGCCCCGCAGCGGCACAGCACTGAAGGAGCTCCACAGGTGCCAGCTGAAAAGGCACCCTGGACCCCTCAACAGTCCAGCCAGCAACGCATGGGCAGGAAACAAATGGCAGTTCATGGCTGGGAGAGTATTGGTGGACATGGCCCAGGACACGATTTTCAGCTCCACAGGGGAACAGGGCACGGCTGGGAAGAGGAACCTCACTTTGCCCTTCTGAGCACCTGCACAGTACAAACATTCCCCAGAAATGGGGATGTTCTGCAGGCGACTTATTTCCCGCAAACAAGAAAGCCAGCTCTGCAACAGTGCTATACCTACAACGTACGTTGCCTGTGGCATCACACATCAAGAGCCACGGGGCACATAAGAAATGGGGGGATTTGTGTGCTCTAGGAGAGGAAGGAGGAAGAGACACTGAAGAAAAGCAGGGATACATGTGGATGAGATTCAGTGATGGAGGGAAGTAACCATATTGCTTTGCTCTGCTTGAGAAGATGGGTCACGCTGGGGTGCTCTAGAGGCAAAGCTTCTGACAGCAACATGGCGTGAGCTCAGAAAGCATTCAAAGGTGGGCGAGAAAGTGTCACGATTGTGTGTGCATGTGCCGAATTTGGGATCTGCTGAAAAGATGGCCCCGTTGACAAGCTCACACTTTGCTGTACAGGCTCCTGCTGTGGTCTTGCTGGAGGCCATTCCCTGCCAATGCATGGCCATCCATTGCTCCTGGATCAAGTCTTCCAGGCCTATGGAAATGAGTCTGCCCAGTGTCCGTCTGGCAGCAGGAAGTGGCAGAACATGTCTGCTTCCAGCGCTTCTCTTGGCTGCTCCCTCCGGGTGGTGGTGTCATAATCAGAGACACAGAACAAGTTCTCATCCCAGACTTATCCCCATCCTCTGCACTCCCCGAAGTAAGCGTCTCCCTTGTTATTCGCCGGGGAACCTCCCTGTTCATGGCTGTGCATTTCCTTGCACAGCAGGCACCTAGTTTTGTTTGGGTATCAGCTGCTAGCAGCAGCAGCCGAATACACAGCAACTGGAGTGTTGAGCGCCAGAGACTGGGCTTCATTTTTTCCACAGTGCAAGAAAAAAGGCAAAAGTACACAAGAAAACTTGGAAGTATCTCTGTACAAGTCTAATTGACTTGTGAAAGCCAGCAGCTCATGATATTCCTGTGCTGCAGATAATCACTTCCATGAAAAATCTCTTTGCAGGAAGGAACGACAGCTTCTGTATTCTGAGAGATACCAACTAGTGCCCCTGGTTCCTCCAGTTCCTCCTCACAAGAGCTGCCTGCAAGCGCCCAGATATCAGTGCACTTTGACACTGGCTGCCCACTTACAGACAAGTCACCCAGGGACACAGGTCTTTGGGGCAGGAGATGGGTGCCACGGTTCTCAAGAATCGGTGGGGTGGCAGGTCTCCTTCTGCGGGGACACGTTCTCCACCAGACCTACTGATTTCAGCACACCCAAGGCAAAAGGTGTCAGATTTCCAGCTGTCCTGGACAGTTTTGAGAACGGATCCTTCTCCCAGGCACAATGCAGCCGGTGAATTGCAGCCGTACGTCAGCTGTAGCTGGAGGGGGTGGGTTGGGGGAGATGGAAGCTGACATTTTGCCTATACTTGGCTTCCTGAGCCAGTCTTTAGAGCACTCTGCCTCCCATCAAATCAGAGGAAGATGCCATGAATGGCCCGCGTCATTCCCCTCTTCCCAAGAGGGTGACGTGCTGTCTTCTCTCACGTTCACTTCTTAAGGTGCTCCTCAGCCGTGGCTGTAAGGAGGACACTGGAGCTGGAGAAAGGCCACGTCCTCTCTAAAGTCAGCCTTAAACAAAAGGGAAGAAGGGCTGTGTGCATCTTGGAGCTCTCCTTCACCTCTTTGTCCTGCTCTAATCAGGCTCTTCCTTTTTCCCAATAACTAATAGCAACAGTAATAAGGGCAATGCAAGAGTAACTGAGGCAACCCACGTGAGCATATAGGACCATGCATTAAGAGCAGTCCAAGGGAACATTTTCTACTGCATTTACTGTCCAGTGTGACTCACAGCCCTGTTCTTGCTATGACCTGCACACAGCCAGGTGAGTGCAGCATTTTCCAAGGCACTACGGTGCCAGCTTCCCAAAGCAACTGATGGCTCTGCTTGGCTCTACTCTTGGCTGCCCAACTCGGAAAGTTGTTAAAGGGCCCAGTTTTGGACAAGCAGAAACAACTTGTCCAGTGAAGCGACTTGGGTTGAACATCTAAAACGCACGAGCTCCTCCCTGTTGCCTGGGAACAAAATCAGTCCACATCTCCTCTCATGCTCACAATGCTCCCTCCTCACCTAAAGCTACCTGAGTCAGGGGGCAGCTAACCCCAAGACTGCTGGTGAGGAGTCTCTCATCATCACTGTCAGGGCCCGAGCTCTGTGGCAGGAGTGCCGATGTCCAGCTCAGCCAAGGGAACGTGGCTGGAGCGAGTTATCTGGCTAGCTAGGCTTTCCCTCACCCTCACTGTTTTTCCTCTCCCTGATGTTGCTCTGGGAAGCATAGGAAGAGCCTTTGTCCTCGCTTTGTCCCTGCCTTTCTCTCCTCCACCGCATCCGGAGTTCAGCTCTGCCTGTATTTTGGCTACGGCCTCTGCCTGCATGGGCAGGTCCTTGTTACACTGGATGGCACCGGAGCAATTCACAACTGCTATGTTGGACCTACAATGCCATGCGCTGGCCCACACGTGTTGATCCATCTAGTTTATTTCTCCCAAGTCCCATAGCCAGTGTCCCCATAACCAGCACCGGGCTACAGTGTTCACACTGGCGATGCTTAGAGGTGCCCCTTCTGGCTGTGATCGTCAAGATCCAGCAAAGACATATGCACCCGACTTTGCCATGCGAGGTCTTTGAAGAACTGGTCCTATGCTTCATGGAGCACCATGGAGCACATTCATGAGTCTGCTGAAAGGTTCAAGGCTCTTCCAGAGCAGTATCAGGGAGAACGCGGCTACTTCCAAACAGATGGCCCGAGAGGCGTGGGTCCTACCGAACCAATTAACAACCCCTCACAGTAAAGGTGGCGCCTTTGGTGAGGTTTGCAGGCCAAGCCATATGCCTGGCCTCTAACCCTGGAGATTCGACTACAGACCAAGGGAGATGGTGGCTTTGGGGCCTGAACGAGCTTTGCCTCAGGGCAAAAACTCATGGGGAGAAAAAGCAACCAACCAGTCTCAAACTCTTGTGCCGCTCTCCTAGACCCTTGCCCAAATTTCACAGACTATGAGAGATTTCATTAAGCCATGGGCATGGGTACGCCATGGGTACGCACCATGCCTCGTGCCTCCGCTGGAAGATAGGAACAACTCAGGGGAAACGGGCTTCCCACAGTGACCAACCCCTCTGACAGCCAACCCCAACCCCAGTGGTGGGAGAAACACTTCTGCAGAAACAAAGGATAAAAACTCTTGAAGAGCTTCCCTGTGGCTTGCCAAAATATACTGTGTAGGACATTGGCTCTAGAAGAGATCATAAATAAATTGCAAATTCTGGATAGAAAGCCAAACCAGCTTCCTTTGAAAAACCAAACATGTTTTAAATGTTGATTTTGACCAAAATGTCAGCATTTTCCCTGGAAACAAGAAACTCTTCCTTGAACGTTTATGGCATTTGAAACGCAGTTTCCTCTTGGAAGGTCCTAGCATAGCTGGGAGTGAGCTCCTGCAAAGCAGGTGAGGGCTGGATCACTGCCTGACTCTTACCCCACGTGGGCTTGTTCCCTGTCCCCCAAAGGATGCAGGTTTAAAGGCGAGAGTAGGATCTCTGGCACCTCCAAGAGCAATTTCATTTTGACACCCTGCCTATTTTCTGGCTATATTCTCTGCTGCTCCTGCAGCTCCAGTGCCTGTGCAGCAGAGGCCGTAGGGACAGAAATGGGCTAGCACAGCGTGCCATACCACATCCACCCCTTGCCACATGAGACGTGAGCGCTGCAGAGCGGGTGCCCGGGAGGCAAAAGCTTTTCCTCTCCTTTCCTCTTGCTCTCACAGGCCAGAGCCACAGGCTGTGGGTATATCCAGTACTGCCGTGAGCTGCTGGAAAGCGGGCACGGCTGGTCAGTCTCGCCTGAAAGTCCCAGATGCTTCAGGGCCCGGGTTTTCCACTGTTTTCTTTCCACAAAGGAAAGACATGCAGAAGGCAGCACCTTCTCTGCAGTCCCGTGCTAGGAGAGCATCAGCCTCCACACGGTCATGGCAGCTCTGTGGGCCCAGAGCGCTGTGTCATCAGGGTCTCGGCCACAGCGCTGTGGCCTGGGCAAGCCCGGGGCCCCAGGCTGGTCGCCAGCCCTGCCTCTGCCCACTGTCCCTCGTCGGCAGCACCCAGAGGATGTGCCCCCGTGAGGCCCCCTTCTCCTCCTTCTCCCCCAGCCAGGCCAGCCTGGGCATGTTGGGGGGCATCCTCACCAGCCTGCTGAGGCCTGGCCTCGAGGGCTTCTGCCACAGGGATGGGAGCCACCTCGGGGAAGCACCACAGACGCAGGGTGCCAAGGAAGGAGGTGGCTGCGTGGGGTCTTCCGATGGCCTCCTGCCACCTCTTCCCCTCATGGCCTCCCGCCACCACAGCTCCTCAGGGCCTTTTGCTGCCCTGACGCACCTGAAGACGTACCACCACCCCCATCCCCTCAGGGCCTCCCACCACCACCCTGCCCCTCATCTCCTCCTGCCACCCATCCCCTCAGGGCTTCCCGCCACCGTGTCTCCTCAGGGCCTCCTGCCACCCTGTTGCCTCAGGGCCTCCCCAGCACCCCATCCTCGCAGGGTCTCCAGCTGCCCTGACGCACCTGAAGGCACACCAACGCCCTGGCCCCTCAGCGTCTTTCACCAGTTCATCCCCTCAGGGCCTCCCACCGCCCCATCCCCTCAGGGTCTTCCCCCAGGCCGGCAAAGCTGCCCCGCAGCGGCACAGCACTGAAGGAGCTCCACAGGTGCCAGCCAAAAAGGCACCTTGGACCCCTCAATAATCCAGCCAGCAGCACACGGGCAGGAAACAAAAGGTGGTTCATGGCTGGGAGAGTATTGGTGGACATGGCCAGGGACAAGTTTTTCAGGGATCCCCACAGCTCTGGGCTCTGCCCGTGAGCTTTGTTGGAAGCATTAAGGGGGGCATGCCTGGGCACCTGTTGCTGAGCACAAGTACCCCTTCTCTCCTCCTCCCCAATGCCCTTGGAACGCTAGAGACCAAAGCAAAACCCGCTGGTGGGAGAAAGATGGGCAGAAGAGAAGTAGCTCCAGATTTGCAGGGACAGCCATTCACCAGAGGATGGCCAAGTCCTGCTCTGGGAAAGCATCTAGTATGTGGGACAAGCTACAGAAAGCAAGGCTCTCGAACAGCCTAGAAAGCGGATCACTTCCTTGCTTGGTTTTTTTCTTGTCTTGTCCTTTTTGCCTGCAGAGGTTTGTTTCTGCATCTGTACACAGTGTTAGGTTCAGCTGACCTTAGAAAGTATGAAGTTACACAGGCCTAAAAAGCCATTAACTGTTCTCTCCTTTTCATGCTCCTGGGTCTCTGTCTTTATTAAACATGGATTTTGTCTTGCCGTGTTGGGGTGACAGAAAGTGCTCTTAGAGAAGAGCTGTGCCGCGGGCAGGGAGAGGCCAAGAGGCACCCAGCCTCCCCCGCAGGCTCAGGTGGCCCCTGCACACGGAGCTCCTGGCATCAGCTCTGCACAGAGCTCCAGCAGCACAGCCAGCCACTGCCCCGGAGAGAAGGCCGCCTTCTCCACACGCTGCGGAGCTGCTCTCGCAGCACGTGCAGCCCGAATCGAGAGGAACGAGTCCTCTCTGCAGCTCGTAGCAGCAACAGGGTTTGAGCTGCCAGGTTTGAGACGGAGGGGCTGATGTCGTTTGTCATGCCTTCAAGGGCTGCAACAGAGCAGAACAGAGCCAAGGTCAGAGCCCGGATGTGCGGGGACCCCAGGAAGCCCTCCTGCCGGGGCCACCCCACCCAGCTCTTCCCATGGCCAGGAGGGAGCAGGGGCCAATGGGATCAGCCGGAAGGTGCTGGCCACAAATACCCCACGTGCCCCTGAAAACTCTCTCTGCTCTGCCCATGCCGCCCCTTGTCCGTGCAGGGAGCAGAGCTCTCCCCAGCTAAGGCAGATTGTACTTCCGTGCCCAGGGTCTTTCCTCCTCCCTGCCAGTCCCTGCTGACACCCCGCTGCCCTCACTCACCCTCGCAGATGATCTGGAGTTCTTCCTGCTGCCCTCTCATGTGCTGCCCAGCGAGCCCTAGGAACACGCAGCCCGTCACTGGACCCAGCGGCACAGCTTCCCCACAGCGGCCCTGCCAGCCCAGCCACACGCCCTCCTCGCCTTGGCAGCCCTGAGCCCAGGGTCTTCCCCAAGCGTGACGCCCAAGGGCAGGGGTGGGAGAGGGCGGCAGGGAGCCCCGTGGGCCCCGCGTTGGGTAGTCGGGGCTCCACAGCCACTGGCTGATTCCTGCTGCAGGTGCAACAGCCGGGGCTATGGCCAAGCTGCAGTGGGGCAGGGAGAGACCCCAGGGGATTGTGGCTCACCAATGAACCTGACGGCCGCCTCTCGCACGGTCTCCTGTGGGCTCTGCAGGTACAGCAGGGACTGGTGCAGGTACTCGTCTCCTCTGCAGCTGTATTCTTTCAGCTGGAGAGAGCACAAAGGGATAGAGGGTGGGGTTGGCACAGACTCTCTGCCTTGGCCGGGCACTCCCTGCGCCCAGGACTGGCCTCCCCTGCCAGGACACCCACGACGCCCAGTCAGCAGCCCCCTGGTGCCGAGGTTTGGAGGGAGCAGAGGCCTGGGTGCTCCCCAGGGAGCTGCGGTGCCACCGTGCTGCCAACGCCCAGCTGGGCTGGGGCTCCGTCGGAACCACCGCGCTCGGGGAGGGAGAGGAGCCTGGAGAAGAGGTTGCAGGGCAGCACGCCCAAGGGAAGGGAGCGTGTGTGGGGTGCAGGCTGGTGGCGATGGGTTGCATCAGTGCACAGGGAAGGGCAGAGCTGCCAGCCCCAGCCAGTGAGCATTGCGGGCAGGGGGCTTGTCCTGGCTGGGTCTGGGGCTTCGGGGCCATCCTTACCAGGCACTTGCCGACCGCCCATGTCTGCTCCCTCTTCAGCAGCTGCCTGAGCTTTCTGTTCTTCAGGAACTTGGTAGCTTGAAGCAGGGTTTCCCGAGAGGCCTGCAGAGCAGCAGAGACTGGGAGATGGCACCGCTGGCCAGGGCACAGGACCTGCGTCCCCTGCACCTGGGCAAGGCTCAGGGCCTTTCCTGGCCCCTGGTGGGAAGATGCCGCGGCTGGGGAACGCGTCGTTGGCGGATTCGGTGCCTGGGCAGAGGAGTGGGGCAACCTCCATCTCGGGCACCTGGTGCTGCCGGGGCAGCAGGACAGAGGTCCCACAGAGCTGCTGCTCTGTAGCCAAGGCCAGGAGGAGGCTGGAGCGCTGCAGTCCACCAGGCGCCAGGCCAGGAGGCAGCCGAGCCACCTCCCATGGGAACACCAGCAGGTCAGAAATCCTCACCTCTGCCACACGCTGGTTCTCATCATGCACGTGGCAGAGCAGTGGGAGCAGGCTCTGGTGCACATGCGCCTCCAGTGGCTTTTTTCCCACTTTCGCTATGCACTCCATCACATCTCGAAAGAGGTGAATGGAGTGCAGTCGCACATAGTAGGCATCCTAGTGGAAAGGAAGAGGGCAAGACCTCAGCACCATGTGCTCCAGGCCCACCTGGGCACGGGTCGGGAAATGCACAAGGCACAAAGTTTCCTGGCAGCAGCCAGCGCCCGTGGTGGGGGGCACAAATCCTTACGTTGTCAAAGAGTGGACAGAGCCTTTCAGCCAGCTCCAGAGCAATTGTGCTGACAACTGGCATGTTCACGCCACGGACCAGCTTGCTGAGCACCGAGAGGGTCATCCCGATCATCTCCGCGTCTGCATCCTGCAGGAGCTCTATGAGCCTTCGCAGCAGGAATCGCATTCTTTTGGCCTGTGTGGAACACAACGCCGTGTTGAGAAGCCATAAAAGGCTGCACTGCCAAAACCGCTGTGGCGGTTCGAGGCCACGCGGCTGCCTCAGGACCCTGAAGCCAAAGGCCTGCCCCGAAGGACTCGGCCAGGTGAACGGGGAGGCAGGAGAGGTGGGAGCAGCTACCACAGCTCCCCAAGCCCAGGCAAGTCCAAGCTACTGTGTTCCCCAGCATGCCCTGCCCAGCCCCACACCGCCTGCCCCCTGCTCACCATCACGGGTCTCTTGCAGAGTGCGATGAGGCCTCTGAGCACCAGGCGATGCATCACTCTGCACTCACTCCGCAGGTAACTTGGGACGAGCTGCAGGATGCAGTCACCCCATTCGCTTATGTCAGGGCAGGGCAGGAGCTGAAACACACAGAGCAGTGACAGGGGTGCCCGGCCAGCAGGACCCCAGCACCGCGCAGGGCTGGGTACAGCCAGCACCCACAGGGCGCGGGCACCGTCCCGGGCAGCCAAGGCCAAAGGCAGCAGCGCCTGCGGAGAGCCCCTGGGCTCCCTGCCCTGCGCCGCGGAGCACACGGTGCAGGTCTCTCGCTCGTTCCGCTATGCCTCTCAGCCCTCGGCAGCCTCTGATTCCTTGGCCTTCGAGAAGCCGTGATGGAAGAGCGAGAGCTGGCACAAGGGGGGCGTGAAACACAGGTGGGGACAAGTGTCAGCCCAGCAGCTAGGGCCCAAAGGCACGAAGCGGAGCACACCCTCTGCCCCAGCTCCACTGACTGGGCTCCCCCCGCAGCTGTGGCTACAACAGGGCGGAGTGGTGGGAGGCAGCGAGGAAGTGCTCACCGTCAGGCTTACCTCAACAAGGAAACTCATGGCGGGCAGCTCCCAGTGTGGCTCCCTCCTGCGGAGCACCTTGACCAGGTAGTCCGCCATGTAGCGACGCAAGCGTCTCGAGATACTGCGCATCTCTCTGGCAGGGGAAAGAAGGCACCGTCAGCCCTGAGCAGGGTGGGCAAACCTCTCCCAGACTGACTGCTCCCCTCATCCAGCTGTTACCCCACAGGCTGGGCCAGGCAGGCCAAGGCCCCCTCTGTGCTCCGCTCCAGCCGCCGGCAGCATTTGCTGCTGGAGGCCTGGTCTTTCCCAGCACCCCTCGGCAGGAGAAAGGCAGTGCCCAACACCAGCAGGCTCCTTTTGGGGAAGAGACTGGAGAAATGACCTTCTTGCCCTGAAGCCTTCCCTTCTGAGGAGACCCCTTTCCGGCCCACGGGAGACTCATGTCCCCCAGGCTCTGCCCCTGGCCCTCAGGACATCCTGCCCTGCCCCGGTGGGCTGCCTTTGCTGGGGCTGCCTGCAGACAAACCCCCGGCTCGGTGCCGTCAGCCCAGGCCCCACGGGAGGGGACGCTGGCACTTTGGGAGCTGGCTGCTCCCGTGCACCCACCTCTCGCAGGCTTTTCCAGTCTACTGGGCAATCCCTTAGTGACAAGTCCCTCTCACCCACAACCAAGGGGACTGTGTGGGGCACCCCATCTGCAGGGGAGAAACGGCGGGGGGAGCGGGGAGAAGGGGGCTCTCACCTGGCCAGCAGACCCATTGCATAGTGGTGGGTCTCCGCGTTGAGGAGTGTGTCCCAGCCACGCTTACGATCGACTGCAAACACCACACGCCTCCAGCCAAGACGGCAGAGCAGGGCTTTCACGGTCAGCACTGCAAACCTGTGTGCAGAGCAAAGCCCAGGTCACGCCGGGAGCCCTGGCCCCAGCTCTGGGGCCATGGGAGGGATGGAAGGACTGGGATGGAGCACCTGTTGGGCTGGCTGGGAAGGCAGTCTTCCTCCTGGCATTCCCTCCAGAAGGTATCGACCTCCTCTGGCATCTGCTTTGTACTCAAGAGCACTTGGCAGAGCAGAGCCAGGAAGAGGCGAGGGAAATGCACCATCAACCCCTCTGGGCACGTGGGCAGCTGGAGGATCTCCCGTAGCACCCTGGTTGCCTGCAGGAAGCGAAACACCCAAAGACAGCTCTCAGTGCCGAGATGTCCCGGAGGTAGGGACCAAGCATGGGTGGGTGAGGCTCAGGCACTGCCCTGGGCCACGGGAGATGCAGGGGGAACACCCGGCCTTGCTGGTCTTCAACCTGTGTCTAGCCCAGATTTCCAGCCCACCACTTGAGGTGGGGAGAAACAGTGCCATGGGTAGCTGGAGAGCCACCCAGAGAGGTGACTGTAGGGGTGTGCAAAGGCCTGGTCCAGAAACTCACAGCCAGGGCAAAGATGTCCTTTTTGTCCCCGTCGGAGGTGGACGTGCTGTGCAGCGGCCACTCCTCCAGCACGCAGAGCAGCTCCAGCAGCACCGTCTCTGCAGTACTGCTCTTGGAGACCATCGCCCTCCACATGGTCGCGGCAGATCTGCAGGCCAAGCACTCTGTGTCAGCGGGGTGTCAGCCACAGCGCCGTGGCCTGGGCAACCGCGGGGGCCTGGGCTGCCGCCAGCCCTATCTCTGTCCACTGCGCCTCGCTGGCAGCACTCAGGGCCTGCCCCCTTGGCAGCAGGTGGCCGAGCGACAGTGCCTTGAGGGGCCGGGAGGGAGCATGGCAGTGGTCTGTGGGGCTGACATGCCAGGGCTGGGAAACGGAGGGCACGGAAGGTCCTGAAAGTCTCCGTCTGTCTGGCAGCCCACATGGGACAGGCTCTCCAGGCTGATGGGCTCTAAAGGCTGGTGAGCCCTGAGCCCTCCAGGCAGGCGCGCCCCGTACCTGTCGCACCGTGGGGCCCAGTGCAGGAGGGTCACCACCACATCATGGGGGTGCGCGTGGGTCAGCTCCAGAAGGGTGTTGTCCAGCCTGTGCTGGGCAGACCCATCCGTGTTGGACGTGAGCCAGCGGTAGATGCACCTCACAATCCTGGGCACCTGGAGGAGACATGGCTGGGAGTTGGAGTGCTGTCAGAGCGAGCCATTTCCCCAGCTTCCCCCGAGAAGTGCTTCCCTTCCCAGCACACCGTGCTGGCCTAAAAGGCTGTTGGGTGGCCAGTGGGCACAGCTTCAGGGGGCACACGATCCCCGGGGGGGCTCGAGCCCTGGCCACAGGCTGCTTACCTGCTCTAAATTGTAGGCGTCACTTTCCACAAGCACATCCAGCAGAGCAGCACAAGCCTCTGCATTGTAGGAGTCAGAGTCTGCCATGGCCTCGATGGCCGTGATGGTGGTGTCTTCACGCTCAGCGGGCTCGAGGGATTCCCAAAATATCTGCAGGAGAAGGAAGGGCAGGCAAGAGGGGGATGTGACACTGAGTGCTGCAACGGCAGTGCTGGGCTGAGCAGCGAGGGCAGGCCCAGCCCAGGGGAGATGGCTGCGAGTACCTGTGCTCTGCTGTGCAAGCGGGCACGGGTGTATTCCAGCTCCTGCTCCTGCTCCTCTTCTGGCAGGTCCCAGTCTGGATCTGGCAAAGACCAAGCGCAGGAAAGCTAAAGGGCTGCAGGAGAGGCTGGAGAACACAGCCGAGCCCCGCGCTGCCCAGGCAGGGCCAGCCTCGGCACAGGGGCTGGTGGGGACATTGACCCCCGTCTCTCTGGCTGCATGTTGGGGCTGGGGGTGCCCAGTGGATGGAGCATGGCCAGAGCCCGGCCAGCCGTTGGGAACAGCCCCATCCCCTCGTTCCCTCTTTCCCTGGGGCTGTCCACGGGGGATGGGATGGGGCCAAGCCGGCTGCAGCCACTAGCCCTGTGGCCCAGCTCAGCCACTCACCCGCCTGCAGCGGCTGGACCTCCTCCACCTCATCAGGCTGCCGTGCTGCGGCAGCCCCAGCACCTTTCTCATCCTCGTTCTCCTCCTTCTCCTCTGGCATCCAGGCCAGCCTGGGCACGCTAGGGCGTCTCTCCGCCATCCCACTGAGGCCTGGTCTTGGGGAATTCTGCTGCAGAGGTGGGAGACGCCTCGGAAGAGTGCCGTGGATGTGAGTCAGCAGGGAACGAGGTGGTTGCGCAGGGGCTCCTCGCAGCCCCACTCTGTCCCGTCGTGTCCTCCGGGCACTGTGGGGTGGCTCTGACACCACCAGCGCCCATATCACGGTGGGTCACAAAGGGTCTTGTGACACACGGCCACGTGCCATCCGTTCAGCAGTGCCCACATCACGGCGGGTCACAAAGGGCCCTGTGACACGCTGCCACGTGCCCATGCCCTGGGGCCTCCCCCAGGCCGGCAAAGCTGCCCTGCAGCGGCACAGCACTGAAGGAGCTCCACAGGTGCCAGCTAAAAAGGCACCTTGGAGCCCTCAATAATCCAGCCAGCAGCACACGGGCAGGAAACAAAAGGTGGTTCATGGCTGGGAGAGTATTGGTGGACATGGCAAAGGACAAGTTTTTCAGCTCAGGAGCTCAGAGCTCACAAGCTCACCTCTCTGGGCTGACCTTGCATGTCTGCAATAAACACAGAGGCTAGGACCAATAAGCTAATAAGGAGCCAGTCCTAGCAACTGTACAAGGCACTCTGCAAGCAACAGTACCAGACCTTGCAACATGTCGCATTTAACCAGATAGCAGAAGACCTGAGCTGAAATTGTTAAGTACGGGAGAAGATACCTTCATCAGCCCATGTCATGCATATTGCTCTGGGCCCGTTCTAGTCCACTTTGCACCGAAGTCCTGCCCTTACGGAGAGGGGGAATAACATCTGTATAAAATGAAGAGCAGACCCTGCGTTGCCCAAGCAGATCCCTTGTAGGCTGGTTTCCAACAGGCAGATTGTCAGCTCAAATCCCACGAAGCAGATCCTTGAAGCGAGTGGCTCATAAGAGCCAAGGCAGCTTCTCTGGCTCATGGACTCAGTAACAGAGAGTAGGACTGTTTGAAAGCCCTCATTTGTCCTCACACTGGTAATGCTATGGAACCATAATGCTATGGTTCCTCAGCACACACAAAGCATCTCTCAAGCCATCGTGAATTTCACTCGTGCAAAACAATAGGCTTAGCAGCAGATACTACATTTCTAAGGAAACTAAGTCACACGCTCCCTCCACGGGAGACAAGAAGACAACAGACCAAGTGGAGATCCTGGGTGTGGTGGGTTTAACCCTGCCAGCAGCCAAACACCTGCCCAGCCTTTTGTTCACTCCCCTCTTTCGCAGGATGGGGAGAAAACAGAAGGAAGGTGAGAAGACTTGTGGATTGAAGTAATGACAGCTTCACAGGGAAAACAAAAGCTTGCACGTGCAAGCAAAGCAGAAAGAAGAATTCAATCCCTACTTCCCACTGGCAGGCAGATACCCAGCCACTGCTTGGGAAGCAGGGCCGTAGCGTAAGAGTTGCTTGGGAAGACAAACACCGTAACAACAAATGTCCTCCTTTCCTCCTCCTTTCCCTGAGCGTTTATTGCTGAGCACAACATCATATCGTATGGAATATTCCATTTGGTCAGTTTGGGTCAGCTGTCCCTGACTGAGCAGTGGTGTTCATGTTGCGAACACGAAGAGCTCCTAGGACTTTCTACGTTGCACGCCATCCACTGGACAGTGAAATGGTTTTCCATCTGTTCTCATATTCCAAGTAACTTATGAGCACTCAGCTGGATTCGTTGTTTCTTAAAATTCAGAAGATTTGGTCCTTGAGTTCATACTTGAGGTCATGATGTTGTTAACTCACACAGATCCCATTTCTTCCACACAGAGAGTCAGCAGAAAAACATGCACACCCAATGAGTTTTAAGAAGCTGGACTGAAAGACTGTCATCTTGCTTTTTTTTCTAGCTGCTTTCAGATAGGCTGTGGAAAAAAAAAATCCTTTATTTTTCAGATGGAGGATTTCAGATATTTCCTTTTCCTATTAAAAAAAACCCGGTTTTTGGCATGCAATAAGATTTTGTAGTTCTGAGCACTTTGCCTTCTACCTTAGCAAGGGAAAGTCCCTTCCCCTCAAAAAGAAGATAAATTAAAATCCCATGCAGTCAGCCTCCCCCCTCATCCCAAAACACACAAATGGACTTGCACCATTCCTTTTTCCTTCTCCATAGATCAATAGGGCTTGGTTTCTCAATATTTACATGCAGATAACCGTATGCTGTAAAAGTGAGCTGTTGCCACCTGGAGGGCAGGTCCTGGAGCATAGCAGCTGACTCACAGCACAGCAACTGTCAAAACACACTGAGAAATGCCCCCCAGCCCCAATTGTCAGGATAACCAGGAGGAAGAACAGAGACGAGGGGGTGCCCCAACGCCCTTGGAAGGGTGCCCACTGCTTGGTGGCCTCACCACAAAACAGTGAGCCCCTATCTCAGGGCAGGCAAGCCTCCACATGCATCCAGGGATGTCACAAGCCACAGACACTGAGGATCCTGAAGCCCAGCACCTCAACCCCATCTCAGCAGAGAGCAGAAGGGCACCCTGGAAGCCAGATAGCATGTAGCCACCTTCTCTGTGTTTTGCCCTTTTTGCAAATTGACTTGCTCTGTGCCCTCTGCTCTGCTTAATTGATCCACTGCCCATCTCCAGCAAACAAATTGTTCTTCTGTCTCATTCATAATATGCTTCAAATAAAGTGTGCTTCTGCCTGAGCGGACGCCCTTTGGGGATACTTTAAATAGTCACTGTGCATAAGGCTTTCCCTGAAATCTGCATTTTTACAGTGCTGGGTCTCCACAATGGCCCCTGGAGCCACACTTAATGTATTTCAAGGGATGGAGAGACTTATCTTGCTTAAACACCTTGGCTAGGAAGGCAAAGCTTGCTTTAAACCAAGTTCTTTCCATCCTCCCTTTTCCCCCAAAACCAGATGAGTTTTGCTTTTTCATCCTGAAAGCAAAGAAAACCAAACTTGAGAAAGTGCTTCTTGATCCAGCTCTGAGAACCCACCAAATCAAAGCACGATCCAGTTGAAACTGGGCAAGGATACAAGTTCTTGTGGGATCTGAGGACCAGCAGCCATTGCAGTTGATTCAACCTGGTCTTGCTGCTTGAAGAGCATCACTGAGGAAATCAGTGAGGTTGAACCCCCCCAAAGCATGCTTTGAGCAAGCAGCCAGCGTGCCCAGGAGATACCATCCACAACTGTGAAATCCCACTGCAAGCTTGTAATTTACTCCAGACCTGACAATGGTACAGAAATACCGCTGAAGGAGTAGCCATCACCTTTGATGAATGGGGAGGAGCTCAGATTTGAGCTTCTTTGTACCTTTCCCATGTATTTCCAGGACACAGAGCAAGAGCAAGCAGAAGGTGCCCAAATGCCACAGTCTGCATTTCTTTAGTGATGCTAGACCTCTCTGAACAGCTTCTGTGCGAAGGAACTCACTGAAACACACAGAGACAAGGGGATTGGATTTTGCTCATGTTCGCACAGAAAAGCCCTAAAATGCTGTCTATTTTTGCTGTCAAACCCGGTAAGAAGCATCTCCCATGAGAGGCAGCTCCCATGTTTGTGCAGAATGGTTTTCGGGAGCGAGGAACTCCTCAGCATCAGGAGGCATGGACCCAACTGCTCCATTTTTGTCTTTGAATCCGCATCTCATGGAAAAAAAAAAAAAAGACCGAGACCAAGGTCCCACAGCCTCTTCCCAGGAGACGGGCAGCAAGGCACAAAACACACACCCAGCAACACAGAGCAGTGCAAAGGTCTTTCAGCTTGATTGATCCTGGCATCTTCTTGCCACATGATCTGCCTTGCTCAGAGCCAGTTGGAGCAGATTTGGAGCATGGGCTTGGCAGGATATTGCAAAAGCTGGGATCAGAGCTGCTTCCCAGCTGGAGTCTAAAATAACGATGAGATTACCTCCACAGGGGCACAGCCAGCATGTACAATGCTTGGCCTGTTCCTCTTCCAACTTGCCACAGTCTTGCCTGGCTTCCCTTCCACCTTTCTTCAAAGCCTTCTTTGCTGCAAGAACTTTATTCCTGCCGAGGGGAAAGAGAGGGCTGAGATTCTCCCCTGCCACCCCTCTCCTGCTCTCCTTCAGGTGCCGTGTCCCCTGGAGGGTGCTTTGCAGGCAGCCTCCGGAGGGCCCCTCTCCATGCCTGGCTGCCTGGCTGCCAGAGGCTGCCCAGTCCCTCTGCACCATCCGTACCCCACCACGCTCCCAGGAGTGCTCCTTTCCTGCCTGCACTGGGAAAAAGATCCCTGAGTTAGCTGCTGGCAGGCATACGGACACCTCGGGAAAACACCTCCAAAACAAACTTCAGGCAAATACTTGAAGGGCAAGATCAAATCTATGAACCCCAGCATCAAACCCATAAACACTCCTTCTCCAGGGGAGGGAGAGGAGAAGCCTGTTTCTGCAGTGGCTCCAATTCAGAGGTAAAGCTGACCTGGCAAAATGCAGCTGATCTCCCTTTTGGGGTGGGACTAAACCACATGGGATCACTGTAACTCAGAGAGCACCTCAGAAGAGTCCAGCCCAACGCATCTGTTATGCTCCACAAATTAGCTCAAATAGAATCATAGAATCATAGAATTGTTTAGGTTGGAAAAGTCCTTTAAGATCAAGTCCAAACGTTCACTTAACACTGCCAAGTCCAACACTAAACCATGTCCCTAAGCGCCACATCTACACGTCTTTTAAATACCTCCAGGGATGGTGACTCAACCACCTCCCTGGGCAGCCTCTTCCAGTGCTTGATAATCCTTTCAGTGAAGGATTTTTTTCCTAATGTCCAATCTAAAGCTCCCCTAGCGCAACATGAGGCCATTTCTTCTTGTCCTATCACTTGTCACTTGGGAGAAGAGACCAGCACCCACCTTGCTACAACCTCCTTTCAAGTAGTTGTAGAGAGCCTCCTTTTCTCCAGGCTAAACAACCCCAGTTCTCTCAGCCGCTTCTCATCAGACTTGTGCTCCAGACCCCTCACCAGCTTCGTTGCCCTTCGCTGGACACGCTCCAGCACCTCAATGTCCTTCTTGTAGTGAGGGGCCCAAAACTGAACACAGGATTTGAGGTGCAGCCTCACCAGCGCCGAGTGCAGGGGCACGATCCCTTCCCTACTCCTGCTGGCCACACTGTTTCTGATACAGGCCAGGATGGTGTTGGCCTTCTTGGCTACCTGGGCACACCGCTGGCTCATATGTAGCCGGTTGTCAACCAGCACCCCCAGGTCCTTTTTTGCCGGGCAACTTTCCAGCCACTTGTCCCCAAGCCTGTAGCATTGCATGGGGTTGCTGTAACCCAAGTGGAGGACCCGGCACTTGGCCTTATTGATCTCATACAATTGGCCTCGGCCTGTCCAGATCCCTCTGTAGGGCCTTCTAAAGCCTCTACCCACTGACTCCACAGGAAGGCAACAAGATCTGAGAAAAAGCAAGGATCTTCCGAAGACACTATGCCCTGTGCTGGCCTCACCGCAGCAGAGATGACAGGTTCAGTGTCACTTTTGTCCCTGAGGTTGATGTAGAGCTCAACCCACCTCTGAGCTAGTCCACTTTTTGTGCAGACGTTGCATTGCTTGTTTGCCACATGCTTGACTGCTGGGTTCTGCTTTCTGCAAAGTAATTCCAGCTATTGATTTTGCAGAGGGCCAATGTGCAAATGGATTTTCTTCTCCCTCGAGAGCTGCAGTTCCCTTTCCCTTGTGCGGCCAGGCCACCGTCAGCTTGGGCTGGAATTTTTAACACTATGGCTATTTCACACTCAAGCCAAGGGTTTTTCTGGCTTGAACTATCCTGTGAAAAGGCAGCAAGTGCAGAGATGCAAACTGTTCTCGGACAAGCTTGCAAGAGCCATTGCCTCCCTCGGAGAGCCAAAACCACTAGAGATGGATGGAACAGCTGGGGCTGGAGCCCAGCACCTCTGCAGAAGACTGTGCAAGGTAGATGTGAGACTTGGTCCACCTGTTCAGTTTGGAAATCCTCTCAGATGTGTTTGAGGGTTTAGCAACCACTGCTGACAGCTGGCCAGGAAGAGGGGAATTAATGATTTGGGGGGGCAGGGGGAGGGGGAAATTCAAAGCAGAAATGGAACACCACAACACCAAACAGCCCTGGAACACCTCTCTGCTCAGTGGAAAGACATCTGGGAGACATCAGCAACATAACAACAACAGTACATCTGTTAGCAAAGGCAGGAGCTTCTCACAGCTGCAGAACAACTACAGGCTGCCCACATGTCAGGAGAAGGGGCGAGGACAGCAATACGTGGTTATAGCCAACAAACAGCATTAAAGTAACCAGGGGTGGGTGACTCCAACACCGGCAAATGCTAGTTGGAGTTTAGCATAAAGCTAATTCTGTTCTGTCCTGAAACAGCAAAGTCTCAGGAGAAGGGATCCGACAGACACGACCTCAGTGATGCTGTGCGGGTACCAATCAGCAAAGTAATGCAGCCCCCCTCATCTCCCTAAGAAAACGGGTTGACTCTGCAGAATCCAAGCCTTACATTCCTGAGGAACCACCCCATCACAGCTGCACATAAGCCCAGCAAGACTGTTTGACAGTGCTCATCCATGATTTAATGCCAGAGAAGGATGGATGCTCCTTCTTGGCCTCCCCAGTCTACTAGCGCTGTGCTGGTGCCCAGCAAGACTGGTGGAGGAGAGTCTGACTTCACCCTCTTGCCATCTTTGGTTACAGATACGTCAGCAGCCTGGGACCTTGCCTGTCTCAGACACAGTGTTGCTGGTCACCAGGCACCTCTGGTGATTTAGATCACTCCCATGTAGATGTTCCTCCTGCCTACCTAAAACTAAGGTCTCCTCAAACTTTGTAGAAGGTAAGAAATATAAAATGAAAGCTAACATGCTCTGGGATGAAAAGAAATGTTTCACTGGAGGTTAAACAGAGTGATGAGTTTTGACTCTAGCTTTCTAGAACCCGTCAAGTAAACTGAAGTAAGTTTCAGTATGAAATAATTAGACAGGGGAGCTGAAAACATTTCTTTTCAAAAGACTTCACATTAGATTTGAGATTATTTTTTGTGACACACTTTTATCAAACAACATGAAAAGTTTCAGCCCATCCAAATCTAACATTCCTAGGTCCAGAAAATAATAATAAGGATGACAATAATAAAAATAATATATAAATAATGATAAGATTTACAAGCTCATTATCTAAAAGTACCACCTAGCCGTGAGCTGGTCATTCCTTCAGGAGAATGGCTGATGTGCTTCATCACTCTTTATATCACCAGCCAGGCTGGAAAGCCTTTGCATGTATCAGAAGGATACACAAATGTATTTCTTTGGCCAGATGACTGGCATCTAAAGCCCATCGTATGTGAAAATCATGGGCACAGAAGGTTTGTACGTGGCTGGCCACTCAACTCAGTACTGGGTACAAAGGATTGTGCATTCCGGATGTGCTGAAGTGCCTGCATATTAGAAGAGACTTTATACTTCACCTCAGTTGTTTTTTTAATTATTTAAACCAAAGTGAAAGGTGTCTTAGCCGTTCCCCAGGAACACACTAGTTAACTTTACACCCACTGTCCCAGGCATCCCAAGTCAGGATGCAGCACCGGTCCATGGTTCTCCTCTCGCCGCCACGGGAGCTCAGCGCTGCTCTGGCACCAAGCCACAGCCAGCGAAGAGGACACGGGCCAGGCTGTGAACGAACACCACCTCTCCACATCTTCCTTCATCTCTATTTAATGCACAAACCATCAGAAAGCATTCTGCTCTACTGCCCACGGCTCCAGCCCCCATGTATAATGGATGGTGCACATAGGTGGTGTGGGCAAACACCAGGCTGAGCTTTTATAGAAATATTTACCTTACTCTCCACTGCCTTGGGGCCCTGGGAGACATCTGCTCCCGGCCTCCGCAATGCCACCTGGGACCAGTGCTTTCAACCTCGTGGTTGCAGGCGGCATCAGACGTTACCTCTTCCAGCTGGCTCGAGCCTGGGGCCTCCTTTTGCCGCAGGCCTGTGACTCACAGACCACTGCCCTGGCTGGCATTTGCTGCAGCTTGGGAAAATGGTGGGCAGGAAGGTAAAGGAGAAAGATGCAGAGGAAAAAACTAAATCCCCTTTGCTCTCCTCCTTGCCTGCATGCATGCTGTTAGAAGTACTGAATTTGCTCCTTCCCCAGTTATACCCCATCAGAGCCGTGACGCTCCCACCATCACTCCCAGGTCAGCCACATCCCCTGCTATGGGTGAGGGGACATCAGGGGCTGTTCCTTGAGGAGGGCATGGCGCTCATCCAGCCTCAGCCCCTTCTTGCCGCCAACCTCCATCTCCCCATGCAAGGAGGCTGCATCCCACCAGTGCTGCGAGGCACCCGACTGGACCGTAACTGGGCTGAAATAAGCCTTTGCTTGGGCTGTTCAAATATTGGCTTGACTTACAATAAGTTCTCTTGGATCCACACACAAGTCCTGTATTTTTGGCTGCCCACAACCACGTGGCAGAGTCAACAGCAGGCCTGGGACATGGAGGCAGAGCAGAATGTCAGGTGTAGGACTTTCACCTCCCCAGTACAGCCAGAACGAGGCCACCCAAACACGTCTTACCCTGCTACGAGGAGGCTCAAGCCAGGAGGCACCACAGCTCTTCCTGCCCCTTCCTGGACAGAGCCGAGCCCAGAGCTACGCAAGCTACCCCAAATCTCTCCATACTCTTTTCTCACACCTTCCTCAGGATCATCCAGCTCTTCAGGGGTGAATGCATCCCACGAGACTGTGCTCACCCCAGGGCTGTTGAACAAGAGCGCAACAGCACATCTCCCCTGACCCCTCTTTTCCACTGCTGCGGCTCAGGAGGCTGCGGATGCCGGATGCCAACTGATGGCCTCTCCTTCGCTGCAGCTCACGCAAGAGGTTTTGCCGCAGCCAGGCTCCCTGGGCTGGCACAGTGCGTTGCAAGTCATTGCCATAAGGCCCAGGGGAGGACAAGCAGCAGCTGGTGTGAGGATGGGCATGAATTATGGATGTGCTGGCCTCCTTGAAGAGCAGAGGGCACCTGCTGCAGGGCACCTCCTGCTCAGAGATGATGGGTTTTGCTCCATAGACCTCACAGAAACACAGTACTGGACAACTTGACGCCGTGGTCAAGTAAAGCACAGCACCCTGGTGACAAAGCCAGGAGGGGTGCAGTCCTCCGTAGGTCCCTTTGGCTGCTGGGAAGCTCTTGGGGCTGTGGAGACAAGGGGTAAGGAAGACGAGAAACCAGTCAGGGCGTTTGGCGATGGTATGCTTGCCCGCACATCCAGGACCTGGCTCAAGGAGAGAGTTTGCTAGTGGTCAGGCTGCTCTCAGTGCCTGGGATTCAACAGACCATTGGAAGTCAGTGACCTGCAGCCACAAGGATGCTGCGGTGCCTCTGCCACAGTGCTGAGTGGCTGTCCCTCCATCCCCATCAGTGCACGTGATACCATTCTGTAGCCTGTTCCTTAGGAAGAGAAAGGGAGAAAAAGCAGAACAGAGCACAGAAACTGCAAAAGACCTAATTCTGCCAGCACGTCTCCATCGAACTTGAGAAATGTTACAATACTGCCTTATTTTGTTAGGGAAAAGCAGGTGCCAGGTGGGGGTGGGAATGTTTTAAAATTTAATATTTAGAAAAATAAACCCGTGGTTTTTTCTAATTTCCAGATTGAGAAAACAACGCAGGGGAAAAGTATCAGCTAGTTTGTCTTAAAAGACATTTTACATTATATAAACTTTCAATAGGTATATACATTTTATATTTATATATATATCACTATGTAACTATATATTTTATATACATATATAGGGCTGTACAACTGATTTCATAGAAAACTTTGCATTTTTACCCCAAACCTGAGCTAAGCTCACACGTAAACTCTTGTGTGGGACAGCTTTCCTGGCCCGGCCAAGAGGAAGCTTCTGGTTCTGCCTATTCATATTGCAGATACCTTCTTAAATCAGAAGGTCATGCAGGATGAGCAAAAAGCTTTTACAGAAGTCTGTCGTAACCACATGCTCACCCTTCTCCATCAAATTTCTCAGTTCATTTCAAAATTGTTTCTGATAATTTTTTTTAAATGAAAAAATAAAAAAACAACAAAACCGCCCAAATTTTATTTTGCATAAAGATCACACTGCACAATAAGATCAACCTTTTCACTTTGCAGCAAGTGACTGCCCTTCTGGAGAATTTGCCCCAGTCCATATAAACCCACCTGTCCTGCTGGTCTCCAGTTATCCCACCTGATTCTTTCTAAATATTGGCAGAATATTTGCTTTTTCCCCAATCCTTTCAAATCATCAGATACTCAGATCACCAGATCAGAGGCTCAGCTGATTCTTTTAATACCCCTGGGTACCAGCTCTCCAAACCTACTGAGATTTAACCTCCTGGCCTGCTTCTTTTACAGACCAGGGTTTGCCATCGCATCCTATCACATCTCTCCACGTGCCTGTTGATTCCCAAAGGACAGAATGGGCACAGGAAGTCTGCTTTCTCTAGAGAACAGTCACAAGCAACCTCCAGGCTGTCCCACGAGCCCCCTGACATGCCACATCACCAGAGTGTACAAATCCACAACCTATCCTGAAGACCAGGTGGCATCATCTGACCAAAGATGCTCCTGCAATAAAGGGATGATGCTCATGAACTGGACAGGCAGCGGCTGTGCCCGCCACATGGCCCAGCCCTGCCCAGCCCACCCACCTCTCCAGCACTTTAGAAAGTCCCCCCCAGGTTACTTGCGGGGCTGCAGGCACATCCACGGCAGGAGCTGGAAGATGGGTGGTGTGCACCTGGCATCCCAAAGGCTGCGAGTGCTGCTGGGGTGGGGTGGCTGCACTCCCTTCAGCTCTTCCAGGCTACGCATCCTGCACGTGGCAGTCCGCAGCATCAGATGGGACAACAGTACTGAACAAAGAGCAATCATACACAGAGGAGATTTTCTTCTCTGCGGGCTGAACATCACCCAGCAGCCACTTGGATCTCCCTGAGCAGGGGGCTGCTCACAGGCAGGGCTAGCAGGAGCCAGAGCTTAGTGCCCAAACCAGCCTGCATCCCAAACTCACATCGAAGCTCAGCTGCCCCCTTCTCCAGCCCTGTAGACCTCAGCTGTTCACCAAAGGCAGCGGACAAAAGGTCCCCAGGCTGGGCTCTCTCCACAGCGTGACCTGGGCGTACTCCCAGGAACAAGGAAAAGCAGGTACAAGGTGAGAAAGCTCCTTTGTAGGAGCCTTTGAGGGGCTCTGCCTTCCTCTGGTGGGGGAAACACGCAGAAGGTTTTTTAACCACCTTGACTGCACTGCTTGCAACTGCCTCCATCGTGCGGGGTGAGCCCTGCCTGACTCCCTCGCATGCGGCTGCTGTCCCACGTCACCAGCGGCAAGACCCGGGCTCGAACGCTGCAGCCAGACAGACAGGGAAGAGACACAACACCGGCAAGGGAGACGTGAGGGGCTGAGATCCAAAACCATTTATTGAAATGAAAAGAATAGAAAGTTCACATGGGACCAAAGCCAGACACGCAGGAGGAGGGATGATGCTTTGTCAGGTTTCTTAAAGGGTCACTGTATTCCTGATCTTTTGAACAGCCTCTTTGTCCCACTCCATATGATGGTACCTTGGGAAGGTAAGAGGGTTTTTTTCCTCCACTGGAGTGGCATAAAAATAAATCTGTCAACTCCTATTATATACATATGTATGGGCTGTATTTATTTTCTGTGGGAAAATAAAACACTCTATCAGTACTTAATTTTAAGTTTCATTATACTTATTTTCTTCCTTTTTTTTTTTTGTACAGTAAATCTGAAATCTTCTCGTTCAGCTAGGCAGCACCATTACTAACCTGCAATTTTTTTAGCCACAGATGCAAGGTATGGCTTATACGCCAGCCTGCTCCTCCTGTTAGAGAATGACCCCCACTGCCTGTTCAGGTACTTCAGACCCCATCATCCAGGGGAGAAACGGCTTATCAACCAACCTGGGCACGTCATATACAGTACAGCAAAACCCAGGGTCTTCACTACAGGAGGTCTAATCTGGATTCTAACACATGGGAACACCTGGGACACAGGGAAACGAGGCGGTTGGGAAGGACCAGTGCAACACGAGAACACAAATCAGGGTTCACTTTCTTTATAAAACAGGCAATATCTGTACAATGCGGCCGCAGCCGCAGGTGCCTGGCTGGGATGGCAGGAAATTTGATACTGCAGGTGAAAACCTTTCCTGTCTCTTTTTTTTTTTGGACACACAAGTCTTGCATCTGTGTTGGATCATGCATGTAATTGCAAAGCTTTGGTGAAGCTGGAGGGTGTTAGCCATCAGAAACCTGCCCATCCTTTAGGGCAAGGGCTGCTTTGCACAGACACTGTTGGGGACTACCGAACCGCGGAAGCGAAACGACAGCCATGGAAGCAGCCTGGGTTTCCAAAAGCCTGGCAAAACGCACCATAAAATGTACTCTGTTAACAGCAAAACTGCAAAGACTGGTGAGATGGAGAGCTCGCTCCCTGACTTCTTGGCAAAGTGCGGGATCTGCCACACGAACATCCCACCATCAACACAGCAGCCTGGCTGGCGATAGAGAGCAATCCTTTTTTTCATTCCAGAGCCACAGTTAGTCTCCAAATATCATTTAGAAGATAACAACAACCATAAAAGGCCCAAACATTTCAACGTTGACTCTCAGTAAGATATGCAGGTAGGATGGGCAGACACTCACCCTGCCAGGGAAACAAGAGCAAGGAGGTTGGGGGCTGGGATAAAAGATGGTAAGTGGCAAATGTGCTCCAAGATCTGAGATCCTCCAACTGACCGAGACCCACACAACTCTTGGACACCACAAGATAAAGACGAGGCTGCACGTGCTGGCTGACCCACATCGCAATCCAGCTTGCTCCCAAGTCCTGGGAAAACCTGCCCTCCTGCCTGCTACAGCCCTCCCCAGGCCAGGGACACCTCCACGGGACCAGCACATGGAGCCTTGGCAGGGGTAGGATGGCAGGAAGTTGACAAAAAAAATAAGATTTAAAAAAAGCAAAAAACCCTCACTGAGCCAAAGCAACCGACATCAAAAGCAATGGCAGGACACCCGTGGCAGGGAAAGGTTTGTTATCTGCAACTTGAAGGCAGCTCCTTCCCCAGGGAATAGTCCTGCTTTGTCCATTCCCGTCTTTCCTAGAGACAGAAGTTGCTGCTGGAGGTGTGAGGGTGATCTGGCAACACTTCTGCCTGGGGGTGCAGCTGGCAGGGGGGAACCACGCTTCCTCCCGGCACCAGATGGTCTCCAGGGAGTCCCATGGGAGTGCTGGGCAAAACACAGCTGCCTTTGGGCTAGGAGAAGAGAGAGAAAATAGAGCATTGAGGAGTTTTGCAGTGTTTTACTAGTACTGTGTTTCACTAGTACTGATGGAGCTGGTGCCCAGAGGAGGCTGGCAGGAGGGGGAACAGGTCTGCTCCTGCCCTACCACCCGCAGTACAGGGGCTTAGCAGCCATCCCACACACATCCCCACCCCATTCCCCCGGGTCCTCACTCGCAAATGCCCACCCATCACTTCATTGATCAGAGGCTGAAAGCACATAGAGGGCAAGTGCATCCAACCTCCTCAGCTGGCATTAATTTTCACCTACTGACCTGCTAATTGACCTTTGCAGAACCTGACCAGGTATCACAGCACTGCAGCTCAACTCATGAAACCTATCTGTAAATCACAGGCACCTGGACTGCATCTGAAGCAAGCACCTGGGTCTTGCACCCTTGCTGCACTCTTCCTAGCAAGGCAAAAACACACCAGCCACATGAGGTGGCCAGCAAGCTCTAGAGATGTGTCGAGGCTGTTCTACACTGGTCCTACAAGCTCCCAAACCCCTAGACGGGACCAGAGTCAACCTCTTCAACAGAGCTAGAAGGTGCCTGGTGTATTGAGTTGGAGGAGATGGAGAATGGGAGGACCTGAGGTGCAGAGCATGGCCTTCAAGAAGAAGCAGGAAGATGCTTTGACAACATCTGTTGGCCCCACAAGTTAACACAGAGACCCCTGTGAGACAGCAGGGCAGCCTTCCAGTAGCAGATGTCCAGCAGCAAGGAACAAGCTACCCAGGGGACAGTACTCACGAAGGCAGAGCTGGGTAAGCAGGGAGGCAGGACAGACCCCTTAGATGTCTCACCCTGCCTGGTGGTGCCACAGGCTGGGGAAGCATCACTGCAGAGATGGGGTCCTCCAGGACCTGGACCAACTCTCCATGCTATCAGCCCCAGCCCAGAAAGCTCATGGCCCTTACAGATATGCATGGCATCTGCATCAGGGAGAGGGGAAAGGGCCAGGCAGCTTTCACTCCCTCTGTCCTCCCTAAGCAGCCCTGGTTTGGGCTGTTGGCCCCAGTCCCAGGGGAGTCACTTCCAAGGACAGCCCTGAAGGGCACTGTGACACTCAGATCCAGTGCTGCAGACCTCGCCCTGCAACACTGGATGGCTAGCAGCAGATGGATGGGCTCTCGACAGGGGTTAAGCACAGGCCAGGGGATAATTCCACAGGGGAAACACCTTATGGTAGAGATCTTCATCTCACACGTGCTTTATACCACCCATCAAAGCTTACCAGTGCATGGCTGGAATTACTCTCTGTACAGGAATGGCAATTTAACAAACCATATGGAAATCAGACCCAGAGACAGCCACCTTCTAAAGGGAAGAACCCACACTGTGGTCTTTTGCTGTTCAACTCTTGGTGCAAAGAAAGGCCCCTAAAGTCCTCCTTTCCAGCCATGCTCCAGCTAGAGCAAGGCGATTCCTGTCTACTGTCCAGGCAGCGCGTGCCTCCCTGTGCTGAGACCCCCAGGAAATACCAGTGCAGAAAAAACTGAGAGCGAGAGAGGAGAGAGGCCCTTACCCTGTGCCTGCTCTCCTGGCTCAGCGTGGAGGCGTACATCCCGTAGGAGTTCACAGGAGTCTCCAATTGGCTGCCGACGCTCCCGAAGCGCCCTGCAGCTGAGCTCAGAAAAGGGTGCTGGGGCATGGATGGAATAGGGCTTAGCTGCTTCTTGGGAATAAGCTGGTATAAGGAAGGGGGGAAAAAACTGGAGTATGGAGCCATCTCTTCCTGGGACCCCCTGCTGCCCGCAGTTTCCATGCTGCACAATCCGTTCAGGTTAAAGTGTACTGCCGGCGCACTGGACCCTGGACCCAAGCAGTCCTGGTGCTGGGAGATCAAGTCTTGGCTGATGCCATAAAATCCAGGCTGAGCTGGGGATCCCAGGAGTGGGGAAACATAGTCCTGCCACGGGCTGGGGCTGCTGCTGGGAAGGACGTGTGGAGTGGAGTCACGGCTGTGGCCGCACAACCCATTTGTCAGCAAGTGACAGTGTTTCAGCTGGCTGGGTGGTCCCACACGGCCCTGGCACTGGCTGGGCAGGGAGAAGGACTGGCGAGCATCTTCTTGGGGGGGATGCATGGCCGGGAAGTCACCCTCCGGTTTCTGAGTCCTGGGTGCCTCCTGCGGGCAGGGGGCTCCTGGAGGCGAGCTGGGTGTCTTGTCCCACAGGGTGCCCTGTGCCGGCTGGAGGAAGCAGAGCAGACCCTCCTCCCCAGCTGGCCTCCACTGTGAGCCATCAGATGGCTCTTCCTCCTCAGCCGGCTCTGGCAGCAGTGGGGGCAGCTGCCCTGGCACGACATGGAGGGGCTGTTCCCACAGTTGAGCAGGGGGCTGGCCCAGGGCACTGCTGGGCTGCACCATGTGCTGGGGCAGGTACTGCGAGTCCTTGTCCTCCATGTGGGCCTGGTACGTAGCGGTGCCTCCACGTGGGCTTGGGGATGTGCCTGACAGGGGACAGACCTGTTGTCCTCCCTCATGCTTGTTCACCAGAGTGGTGTGGATGTAGGAGAGAATCTCATTGCTGGCGAGGCAGTCGTTCAGGGACGGGGTGTGGTCAGGGTCTATGTTGACCATCACCATTTTCTCATCCAGCAGCAGGAGCTCCAGGTCTTCGGCATTCAACCTCAGGCCCTCCAGCGCACTGAACAGTTCGTTGTTGGAACAGCTCTCATCACTCTTAATTGAGAGTGAGTCCAGGGTGGTCAAGAGAGGGTCCTCCTGCTGCAAATCCACCAGCTCCTCTTTGCAGCTGTCTCCCCTTGAAAAACCTGGAGCAGAGCCTGTACTCCAGGCATCTCCTCCTGTACCTGGCAAGGACACGTCCTCAAGATGGTCCACGAAACTGCTGCTGAAGGAGTGATTAGGTGCAGGAGCTGGATGGGAGACGTACACCGCCTTGTTCTGTCGCATCACGGCGCCCAGCAGAGAACTGGGGTCAATGCCATCCTTCTGGAAGCACCCTCCATGGCTGTGGGAGGTCTTCTTGGATTTGCTGGTTTTCCCTTTGCTCTGGAAAGGGTCAGGGAAGCCCGGGAGAGGGTAAGCGCTTTGGTATAAGAGCGCCTCTCCTGTAGCAAAGGTAAAGGGAAGATGCATTGACCGTTTCCGAAGGTGCTCTCCTCCTTCTTCATCTCTGCAGGGCAGGAAGAGGAGACTGTGGCTTGCGTGTGCACAAACACACCCCAAACTGCTTCTGCAATGGATAATTGTGATTCCTGCAAGCCAAAGTCCCTTTGCTATGACGAGCATGCATGTACCAAGCATAACCACACACATACACATTTACAAACAAATACGCACACATACATATTTTTTTTATGAACACACACACACATAAAAACACACATCTGTAGCATAATCAAGAGGACACTTAAAATGCAAAAGGTAACAGAGCTCTGCCAGACAAAAGTCACACCTTTGCCCGCTTGTCTATGTTGCAGCCACCCCTTAGGACAGGGGTGTCAGGCTGCTGCCATACAGCAGCCACATTTGAGGACTTTACTGTTCCTGCACCCACATGTCCCTACAGCTGCTGGGGAGCAGCCACCAGTCTCCCCAGGGTAAGTCTGGACAAGTGCCCAGGACACAGGGGCAGGGATGTGAGGTGCAGGGCACTGCTCAGCATTCTCCCGTACTTGCGGGGTGGCCTTGCAGAGCGGGATGTGGCTGAACAGCATCAGAGCATGGTATCTTATGGCTGCTCCTTTAAAAGGCACAAGAAGCAATGAAGAAGCGAACATCTGGCCCTGCTTGGGGCGTCCCAGAGCCTACACCGATGGAAAAAGCCAGCCTGTCCCCATCCCAGCCTGAGCTGACCCAGCCGGCACTCACACAAGGGGTCTCTGCGTGACAATGATGTACTCAGGCTTGCTGTTCTTGTAGACAAGCCGCGCGTTGGCCTGCACCCACTTCCAGCGATTCTCCTTCGTCAGCAGGCGGAAGACCGTCAGGCCGCTCTCGCCTGTCTTCATCACTGCCAGGAGGAAACACGTGTGCTGAGGGCTGTCAGCTCATCACCAGAGGCAGGGCTGCCTCCAGCGACACTGCCGTTTCCAGACAGGATAAGCAGGTGGGGTCACAGCAGTAGCACGGCTGGCACACACAGGGGACACCATCCCAGCTAAATACCCCTCACTACGCTCCAACCCAACCTCCCTGCAGTGACAAGAGCATCACAGCAAGGCATAAAGCAAATCATCCTATGGGGAAAGAGCTGCCAGGGTTGACAGAGCAGCCAATGGAGCTGCCCATAGCCCAGCCCACTCAGCAGCCTCAGAGGTGGGCACAAGGGACCACAGAAGGGACTCTTACTCCTGACGTGGTTCTCAGCACAGTACAGCATGTCAGCAGCGTGGACGAACTGGTAGCCAGTGCCACACATCCGCAGCTCCGCCTCGGTGTAGCCCAAAACTATCTTCCCCCTGCAGGAGACGGAGAATGCACCCAGCTCAGAGGCAGAGCCAGGGTGGGGTATCACCCAGGCAAGGTATGGAATGGCATGCTGGAAGCCCACAGCATCACCCCTCAAATAAGCTCTATTGCTTACTTCGCATCACATGCCAAGGGCGTGAAGTCCAGCTTGTGCTTCGTCCTGAAGATCATGTTCTTGGTTCGGATCTGCAGGATGGACGGGGGCTGCAAGGGGGTGGAGATAGCGAAGAGAGCAAGCTGAGGTGGTAGTGCAGACCCATCTTCAGACCTTTTGTTCTGTCCATGAAGGAATTTCAGCCTGCCTTGAAGGTTTAAAGCCTGGGAAGAGAAGAAAAGGTCAGTGTCACACAGAAACTTGGATGGAGAGAGAAGAGAGAGAGAAGCACTGCATGGAAACCAAGCCATCTCGCTGCAGAGTTGATGCAAACAATCCCTTGCGATTTGTCCCTTGCAACTCCAGTGCTACCCACTAAAATAAGACAGAGGATCAAAGTGACGCTGTGCTGAGCTTGCCGCAGCAGCAGCCCACTGCTTTCTCCCCCTGCAGCTGCTCACTGCCAGCCCGGGGCTCAGCCACACAGCGGCTGCAGGACTGAGAGCACATGCTGCAGTTGCATCATGGCATTGCACAATGCACAGGCTGCTTTGCATTTTAACTGAGCTATATCACAGCCCCATCAGGGATCATAGCGTTGCTTCTAAACAACGGACAACCAAGACTTTTTCTTCATGTTGAGTTTCCAGACTGAAGCAGGATGACAGGGAGAAACAGTGTCATTACACCTGTGGTTATGAAGGTAAGAACCCCACTAACTTGCAGCAGAGAGGAGGGATGAACACCACCTACTTGGTCTTAAGACAGGCCTTTAACACAAAAACCTGGCAAAACATGTGAAGGAAAAGCACTTTTGTTCAAGATTCAGCACCTCTGAGAGGAGAGGAACAAAACCCACACGGAGAGGTTGTAGGTACAGACCAAACCTATGAAAAACAGCAGAAATATCTCCTTGCTGTGACAGGCAGGTGCTGCACATGGCAGAAAGGAGCACTGGGTCTTTCAAGGCCAACTTTTATGCTCCAGCAGTGGCACAGACCCCTTGGGGTGAGCCTGAAGCCCTCCTGCTGTGGGGGTTGCAGTGCAGGTGTGTACTCACCAGGAAGCCGGAGCAATTATCCAGGAGGCAGCGAAAGCGGCACACGAAGCTCCTTTCCAGAAAGGAGGAGTTTTCTGGGGGCAGCTGATCCAGCTTGTAGGCAACAGCAGAAGAGCTGAGACTCTTCCCCTCTGTGGGAGAGAGGGACCAGGAAAGGAGCAAGCAGGGGTCACCAGCAAGGGTCGGAGGTCTCCAGAAAGGGATAGAGGTCTCCAGCATCAGGGACTGCAGCAGTTTGCAGAGCACAGCAACAGAAACCCGTGGAAAGCCACAGTGTTTTGGATGAACCCGTGGCTTGAGCCACAAGGACGTAAACCCCACACAAGCGACGGCAGGGAGCTGGGCTCCCCAGCATACATGGGGAGATACACACCTCGTGCCAACTGGGATGCCTGGCTCCCAGCCTGCATTTACCTTCTGGAGAAGGCTCACCCTCAGGAGCGTGGGGTGGGTTGAGGGCCCAGTGGAGGTTGCGTCTGAATTCCTGCTGGTCCTCGGTGTGGATCAGCTCAAAGACGCTCTGGTGCATGACATCTGTCTAGAGGAAAAAAGCAACGCACGAGCTCTGTAGCCTGTCCCCAGGGACCAGTTTTCACATCCCACCTGGAAACAGCCTGTCACAGCCCCAGTTGGCCATCTCTCACCCAATTTCCCTGGTGCTCAACTAGGTCCCTGGCTGAATGAGGTTTGACACCTTCCACCAGAACTGAAGCTGGTGGGAACAGACAGCACATCTGGCTCTAAGGACCCCTTGCTCATGTTGGGCCAGACCTCTCCACCCCCATTCTAAAAAGCCACTAGCATCAGCAATACAGCTCCCCTCTGACACTTTCATCCCCGTAAGATGGTGTCCTTCAAAATCCTAGTGCTGACTTACGGGACGAGATGAAAACGTCAGTTTGGGAACAAAACAGCAGCAAAGCCACCTCATGCCACCCCATCCCTACACTGCTCCTGAGAGAACAAGGCACCTGCTCTGGGACTTGCTCCCTCTGCCCAGGTGGACAGTCCTCATCTCCCACAGATGTTGGAGAAAGCCAGCTGTGTGGGAGCAACACCAAACCACAGTAACTAAAGGACTGCAGGTAAGTCCCACTTCCCTGTAAATATGACCTAGTGCCTTCCAGGTTATCTAGGTGCCCAGATAACCATAAAGCATTGAAGCCTTATGGGATTTACCAGGAGTCACCCAGAGGCATGGGTGCCCAAAGGCAAACTGGGCAGAGAACCACAGACATCTCACCATGGCATTACACAACAGGGCCATGAACCTCATAGCCTGTCAACATGGCTCATGGAAAGCATCTGTGGGCTAGTGAAGTTGCTTTGACACCTCCCAGTGACCACATCTGGCAACACAGGGTCCAAATTCACCAGACCAAGGAAAAGCCCCATGCAACCGCCCAAGACCCTGTGATCCCTCTAGAGCTTCCTCCCTGCAGGGAACTTGGGGCTATTCTCTACCACCAAGGAAAAATCGACTCTGCAAACCCACCACAGAGAGTCAGAGGTGTCCCACCAACCTGATGAAATCCCAGATAGTCCTGAATCGTATGTGAAGAGTAAAATATCAGTCCTTCCGACGTCACCACCAGCACGAAGCCATTGAGTGCCTAGGGGAGAGAGGAGATCAGCAGGTACATGCCATGCTCACACCACCCTTTTCTAGCAGGACGGTGAGTTCCATTCTGCTCGGACACTGGTCACTCAAGACCTGGCTGCTCCCAGCTAGCAGGCAGCTGAGGCACTGCCCCACCAAGAGAAAGTTGTAGGACAGGAGACAAAGCACAGGAAGTCTTTCCTTCCAGGGCTTCCTGGAAGGAAAGGAAGCCCTTCCCGATGGCATCTCGCTGTTGTAACGCTGGGTACTGCCCTGGCTCTCACCAAATCCTCTGATGCACTGTTCAAGCAGCTTCTTGGTTTCATACCCTTCCTGCAGGATGGGAACAGCACCACGGACCTCCATTCTTGCAACTGCCTCTATGCACGTACCTTGCCGCGGTGCCAGAGCACACGCACCTAAAAGACAGGTTTTCGCAGACCTGATGAGTCTGCTTTACCTAGCAGAGGTCAAGGCCTGCAGCTCATTCTCAGATTTTCCTCCACTCTGCCTTGCTTGCGTAAACTCCACAAACTGAAGGCTGGCTGGAGAAAAATGGGGATCAACACCGGCAGAGCTGTGCTCAGCAAGAAAACAGATGGTATCTTCTGCTGGGTTTCTCTGAGGTCATGTAGCTCTTCCGTACAGCTGCCCAACCGTATCCTAATCCAAACTGATGGAAAACTTTGCTTCCATCCCGAGAGCGTTTGCTCAGACTCAGATTTGGACATTTATACTCACCCTATGCGAAGAGCAAATAAAAATCTCAGAACTGCTTGCAGAATGAAACCAGACACCATCAGGAACGGGTCCATTCCGGTATTCTGGCAGAAACAAGCCTTTCTGACAACTTTGAATCAAAACAGTGTTTCATGTCGGCTGCATTTAATGTTGACCCGCATCTACCTGGGTGGCTCTGCTCATGTAGCTCCCATCCTCCCCATAGCCCGGGAGGGTCTTGGCAGCCACGTGTGGCTTAGGACAGCGTGAGGCTGGAAAAGCCGGGACATGTGCAGTGGAGAGCAAACCCACTGCAGATCACTGCGAGCTGCCAGCATTGGCAGGGCATTCCGTGCTGCTGCTTGGCCCATGCGGATGGGGGATTCTTCTGATGGTTTGGGAGAAACCTGCCCAGCTCCTGGCCTTGTTTGCATCCCTTCTGTCCTCCCCAGGTGCCAGAGGAGAAGCCTGGTGAAGGACCGTGGTGAGCCTGCCTGGGCTGTCCGTGGACAAGGAAAAAGGCCTAGCAAGGTGTTGTCTCCACTGCCCGCTCCCTCCTCCCGCATCGCTTACCCTTTGGTCGAGGTGGCCAACCCAACACTGCAAAGAGCCTTAACCAATGAAAACGGAAAAGGTGAAAGCTAAAGCATAAGGGTTTGGTTTTTGAAACCGCAGCAAAAACACCTGATTTCTGAAAAGCCATTTTATTCCAAAGCAGGAGGGAGGATGGGCTGAGTCTGGTCCCTGGACTTGGGGGAAAACCACAGAATTGGTTCTTGACCTCAGAGTACCTTCTCCTTTCAGCAAATAAATGATTCACCCCAAACTCACACCTGGCGACAACCTGCTGCAAGGCACTCATCCAACCTGCACAGCACCGTCCTTCCAAAGCACCACATGGCAATGAAAGAACCAAGTATTGGTGCTCATGGGGCAAAGGGATGTCTGTGGCCACCTGCGCCTAGGATGCATGTTCACCACAAGACAGTCCCAGCCACGCTCCTCTTCCTCTGGAGCTCTCTGCCTGCATGGTGTACAGATTTACACAACGCTAACAGCCCGTCCTGGAACATGTGCTCATTCATGCACACCCTCTGCCCAAACAGGCTGAATGCTGTGCTCTGTTTTCACAAAATAAATACTCAAGCTGCTTTGCCCATGCAGGTTTGAAGCACTAAGCCCTCTCCACAGAAAATAGCAAATGCAGCCATCAATCTGAAGTTTCCGATGCATTTTTAATGTTACACAACTTACATATTTTACAGTTCACTGGCCCTTCTATCCTCTTCTCAAGCTCCAGGACTGCAAAGTCAACATTCAAGGGAGCGTTGTGTTTCCTGGAAGGAATGGGCTGATCTGCTCAGAGCCTCCATCTTCTTCAAGAGGGGCTCATTCCTACCAGCTTAACAAATCTGGGAAGTAATTTGGGTTTTCTCTGAGCCAGCAGCCCCAGGGCTGACAGGACAGGACACAGGAGAAGGGACCAGGTTGCTGGCTGACAGTGTCCTTTGCACCTGGAGATCCGTGAAGATTAGAAGGTGCAGAGGAGCTTCCCTACCAGTTTGGGAGTACAGCTGCTGTCCCAGGAGCCCTGGCCTTTCATCCCTGCTCTCTGGCACCAGGCAGGAGCTGATACACAGAAGAACATTGCTAACACAGGCACTGGCAGGAATCAGGGAGCACCCCTAAGAGCCCAGTGCTTTGAAGACCTTGTCATCACCTTGCCAGGGCTGGGAGCAGGCCCGCAGGAGTCTCGCCCTGACCCCAAGTGGTAGGCATCACTCTGCGACTCAGTTTCCCCAGCTCTGAAATGATCCCCATGATAGACTTCCAGAAAACACCTTCAAGCCCATGGTGCTGCCTAAGAGCAAAGGCCATAAAAACCCAAGAAAATAACTGGTTTAGCTCCCCAGAAACTGAACAGCTTTCACTGTCGTGACAGCACCACCTGTCCATCCCTCTGTAAGGGCAACAGGTCCCCATGGTGACACTCTTGCCAGCTCAAAGCAGGAGTCCTCTAGAAGGCAGGGGTCCGTCTGTAGCATGGACCCCAAAAGCCCTACGGCTGTCCAGAGCCAAAACAGTCCTGTACCACTAGCCTGGCTGCAGGCAGTGAAGGCACAGTAGCCAGCCCTGGCCTGCTTCCCCCACTTCATAGTGTATAGACATCAGGAGTAATTAGGGTCTAGCGTGTAGTCTCAGCCAAGTCCAGCTATTGTTGCTGCCAACTCCTGTTTCATTGTCAGGGTCCGTCTTTCTCCCCCCTCTCCTTCCCTTTATTCTGGGCACAAACGCTCTCTCTATTTACTGGGGTTGATCTCAGTGTGTGGGAATCTGCTGCAGAGGTTAATTAGTGCTGCCAAACACACTTTAACCCTTTGAGAGGCTTCGGAGGCTTTGCTCTGCCACGGTGGGAGCAAGCAACATCTTGCAGCACTCTGTCCTTCCCTAACTGCACTGGCCAGCAGGCAGATTTAATATCCTGCAGCCAGCAATGTGTACCTGCATTGCTGTGCACCGGGGCAGAGGTGGTCCACCCAGTTCTCAGCCTTGGTCCCTTTAGAGGGATTTACATGCTTAACCTCAGTTTAAGATACTTTCCTCTGCCTAGATTGCTGCTAGAGAGAGCCTTAGTGGAAAAGGATAATCAAAAAAACTAAGTCTGGAAAGTTAGAAGAGGGAAAGGGAAGAATCAGGGTGGACCAAGACATGAACCAAAGGAAGTTTGGATATCAAAGGTGACAGACTGGGTGGAAGTAGTTTTATAAACATGTAGGAGGAGCGTTTCCTTGGGGCACGGAGGCAGGTCCTGAGCCCCTGCCACGTCCAGCATCACGCAGACGGGCCCCGGGGAGGGCCAAACCTAAACCCAGAGCTTTTAATACCCAGCTTGGTACCTCTAGAAGGACAGCATTAAACTCTGGGGGGAGTTGATGAGCAGGACATCAATCCCCAGCAAGCCCTGCTGAGCACAGTTTTGTTATATCCACAGCAGAAAACCCTCAGGTTTTGTGTTATTAACAAACCTGGCTTTAGCATTTCTCTCACTAGACACTGAGATCCTGGCTCCCCAGCTCTCAAGCAGGACAGTAATTACACTTACTGCTGAGTGAGCTTTCGGACAGGAGCTGGGGCTGACCAGCACGCTCGCCCCGCTCTGGATGACAGCCAGGCAGGGGACAGTGCTGAAGCCTGTGCCTGGGTGGAGGGGAAACCTGCGTCCTCGCAGGACCTCGCGCTGCTGGAGCCTGACCTCTTCCCATTCACCGTGCACAGTGTGTAGACAGAAGGTCATCTCCTGGCATCTTTGAATAAACCATGGAAGCAGCAGGCTCAGCCCAACCATGCTGCAACACCACCTGCGTTGCCTCCACATCACCAAAGGAGCCAACTATATGCCTCTCGCAGAATATATCCACGTACCCTGTTTATACGGGCTGAGCACATGGCCCATCAGCACCTATCTATGTACTCAGTGCCATGCATGACTGCCTGACAATCAGGTAAGACTTCCATGACATTTTCTTCCCTGTTTTCACCAGTGTTTGGACAACACCCCTGAGTTGGGACCAGTGTGCCCATGTTGAAAACCACACTCAAAACGTCTTGCTTTGCTTGGCTCCCGTGTTACACCTATGACCCATTTACACACGAGGGCAGAGAAGCAGAAGAGCTGAACCTCTGCACTCAGAAATTCAGCGCTGCTTCCACCAAGATGGAGGGTTTCTTACACACAAACAATTTACAGATGGCAATTTTCTCCAGGAAGGATGGGAAAGGGAGGGGAGAAGCAACACAGTTTCTGTCCCAGGGACCTGAAGAGGTCTTAAACCTCTGCTCAGTCAGAAGCACTATAAGCTACACCACATAAAATCACTACTTCACCAAAACATCCTGCAACCAGTAACAGAACAGCCTGTACTTTGGGTAAAATTCAAAGGAGCTGCAAAGGGGACAAGAGGAAAATCCATGGAAGGCGTCTGCCAGGGAGAGGTGGTCAGCGAGGAGCACTAACCTGCAGGAGCAGCTCGCCCTCCGGAACCGCTGCCGAGCCTGTAGCTGGCCCGTTGCCGCAGTCTCCATCCCTCTCCGCTTCTTTGGCACAGTGATTCTTTAGAGCAACTGGAGGAAGCAAAGGGAACGGACCTCAGTGCTGCAGTAACACATGCAAGCCACCACCATGAACATCCAAAATGTGAACCTGGCTGCAAAGCTGGACAATGCTGTGCCAGGGGAAGCTGTGATGTAGTCAGCCCTTTGCTTCACCCCTCAAGAGAGTTGATTTTAACAGGACATTTTCCTCATCCTTTTTTCCCCGCCCCCCCTCTTTCCCCCTCCCGCCAGTCAGACCTTTAACCACCTACAAGTAAATTGCAATTAAAGCCAGGGATCATTAAAGCAGATAGGCATCAGCAGAATACCTGTGAAATCCTGTGTTTACCAGCAGTTACCTGCAACCAATAGCACAAAAGGACATGTTTAGTGAGCTCACCAGCTGGAAATCTCTCTTATAATTTAGCAATAACAACCATGGAGGTCCCCAGACCCCATCCAGACACAGAGTCAATGCCTCACACCACTCCTTGCAAACAGCAAGAGCCAGCCCTTGGGTACCACACCATGCACACCCCACTGGCTCTCAGGGCATGGCAGCAGTTCTGCTCTTCCCGGGGGAGTCACTGCACCCAGCGTTTCTTTGCGATGCTGAACTAGAACAAATTGGCACATGCATGCCCTGACTCTGCAAAGGACAGCGGACCAACAGCAGCAAAAGCTTGCCCTACACAAAAGGCATTGCAGCAAACCCCACTCTGCCAGGATAAGGACCATGCCATTTTGAAGGGTACAATCCAGATAGCCCAGTCAATGATGTCTCGTTAGAGTTCAGCAACATAGCGGGTTTATTCAATCAAATTAGGGCAAGCTACAGCTCACAGTGGGAGAAAAACAACACAGAAAAACACACACATGGATACAAACATAGACACCCGAGATCATAGACAACCTAATAGTGATCGATGCACAATAAATACGGATGAGGAAATCTGTCACTCAATTTAACTAAAAGATTTGTCTGTAAATTTTGTACTGTACTCCCCCAGAGAACAAATCCTGGGGATATTTTAGGGTTGATAATATTTAAAGAGTAAGATGACAACAAGCCTGTGCATGGCAGGCCTGTCCAGGAGGCAGTGGAGGTTGCAGCAAAGCTGGGAAGCTTCTTAGAAGCACCGTGAAGACAGAGGACAGCATTTGGCCACTAGTAGACCAGCTGCTCCCACCGGTACCTGGGAGGAAAGGTGTGAGGCACCAGCAGCAGCTACCACTGCAGCCTGCCTAGTGAGCTCCCATGCTCCTGCTCAAAGAGAGCAAAAGCTCTTTTGAATTTGCCTTTCCCAGCTCCTGTGCTACAGATGCCAAGGAGCTGCCACGTTCAGATGCAACAGGAGCATCAAGTGGACCCTGGAAGTAATTTAACACCCCATAAAGCTGTCAGTGCTGTCAAAGCTGTGAGCCGAGACAGAGCAACAAGTCAGAAGACAAAAGGCACCAGCTACCAGCGTGTAAACAAAACCAGGCTCTGTAACGCCTCGGCTTGCCTTGTGCTTTGCCAAAGCAGCTGCTGAAACTCAGTCTCTCCATCTGCATGGAGCAGATCCTGAAGGACCTCAGTGCCAGTGTGCAGAAGCTCGTGGGTGAGCAGCTTCCCAGCCTCTGCGAAAGGTGGATGCTCCAGACGCATCTCCGAGGTTTCCAGGACCACGAGGTCTGAAGCTGAACCCAGCAGCGCCTGTGTTCACAGGGCAGCCACAAGCAGAGGGACTGGTTCCATCTCCAAAGTGGACTCCCCCCATCTGTCAGCATTTCTCTCCTGGGAAGGCAAGCATATAGCAAAGGCACACTGCCCCCTCTTCCACTGCCAGGGCTCACCTTCCATCCCAAAGTCCTCAGCGGGCATTTGCCAAGCACTGGCTCGCAGTTGGGTGGGAACAAGGAAGGATGCTGTGGTCTGCAGAGCCTCACCGGTACGCACGTGAGGCTTTGGGGACAAAAATGTTCTTCCACCAGACACAGGACCATCCTAATGATTGACTCTGCTCCATAACTAAATGCAAAGCATGTCCTGGTTCTAATATTGTTTTTAATGAAAAGAAAAAAACTGATATGGCAGCAAAACCCCTGCTTCTGGGAAACTGACCTTGGGCTCAGCCTGCACGGATTATTTCAGGAGCTATTTGAACACTGAGGGGCCGACAGCCCGGGATTAAGTTTACAGCACGTGTTTGTACAACAGTGGGTCAGTCCTGAGCGTGCTGGGGTAGACACACACACGCTGCTGTGTCCTGACTGTTCCCCCACCCTGAACACCGTCCCACTGCAAGCACTGCTGCCCAGGGGCACCCCAGGGTCCCCTGCCTGGGTCAGAGCCTGACAAGCCTGCACAAAGTCTCAGGCACGGGCAGGCCACTGGGCAGAGCAGCATGCAAGCACGGCGGCTGCATCGCCCAGGCAGGGTCCCGTGGTGTGGCTGGAGCAGGTTTCTGGCAGTGCCCTTCCAGCAACTTGTTCTTCCGATCCCTGGGAGCAAAACGTAGGAGCTATTAATTATTAAAGGTCTTCAGTCCTCCTCTGCTGGCTCCCAGACTGCTGCACTGGAGGTGCAAGATAAAAAGAAACCTGGATGATAGAAGAGCAGCTAAAGGGTGCTGCCCTCTACTCAGAAGTCTGGTTTAATGGTTTGATATTTCCCTTCAAAAAGGAAAACTTGATCACAACCGCTGCCTAAAAATAGACTTTGCTATCAGCATCTGGACTCCTCCTAAGCTGTGGGGCCAGAGGACACACAAGTTAAAACCAGAAGATGGCCCACTGTCCTCCATGCAGATGCCTGCCACCGATCCCAGCCTGCTCCTGCAAACAGGATCGAACCACCAGGGCCAAGGGACTGGTCTTGTAACCCACTGGGGTTTTCCCATAACCTTCACCAAACAGTGTGTTTTCCATTCAAGCCACTCAAGGAACCCCAAAAAATGACCCAGTCTTGGCTGCAGACATCTCAGGCTGGCCTCTCGCCCAGTGTCCCCTGGCTTTGTCTCTCCATAAATAGCCCTGCGCAGCCCCTCGGGTCAGCAATTCAGCAGAACTGTCACAGCGCATCAGCCTGATGGAGCGGAGACGAGCCAGAGAGCCGCCACGGCATCCTCCCCGCCGTGCAGCATCCTCACCGCCACAGCATCCTCCCCTCTCACCCAGCTACCCCGGGGAAGGACAAGGCAGGAATGGGGTGAGCTCAGCACCAGGGAAAAGGTGGCCTTTCCAACACAGCGTTTGCCTTCGCCTTGGGCAGGGAGACAAGGCGCAGCCTTTGCCCTCACTGTGTAACTGGGGACAGGCATTTGCAGAAATTAAAAAAAAAAAAAAAAAAAAAAGGGGAGAGAAGTGGCTTTTCCTGGGCTCCCTTACTCCAGCCAGCAGCATCCACTTTGCCACTGGCAGCTGTGGAAGGAGGAAGGTGAGGAGAGAGAAGTCGGTCACCTGAAAGCCGCAAGGCTTGCACATTTTTCCTGCAATTTCTTCAAAGAAAGAAAAAAAGATCTTCTGCCAGGACCCGCTGGCTATTTTGCCACAAAAAGGCTCTTAGCAGAGAGGAAGAAAATCTCTCCCCACCTGGCCCCACCTCTGAGGAACGAGCTCCCTGCCCGCATCTCCCTCCCCACAGGAGGAGGATGCTTTCTGCACCGTGGGGGTCCTCACGCACAGGCACCTGCATTGCTCACCAGGTCTCTGCTGCCTGGCCCTATGCTGTCACCCCCCGGGAGCAGGAGGTCCGGGGGGCCAACGGAGGTGGGTTTCCTCCCTCCATCTCCAGGACGGCGCTTCCCCCCACGTCCAGCCTGGGAAGCTGTTTCACGTGGTGCTGCAGGGACACCTCACCACCTACCAGGTTTGCTAGTGAACTCCTGAACCTGCCAGGGCTTTGCAGACCTGAGAAATCTCTGCACCAACAAGCGGGTATTAACATTTTTGAGAGGATATCTCCCAGCCTCCTTTCCTCCACACAGCAAAACCTCCAAGTGGGAACAGGGTTTCACATCAGCTGCTGATCGCAAAGGAGGAAAATGAGGCGACTTGGTCCCAAATCCACTCCAGGCATTGATGCAGGAGAAGCAGCAGAAGGAAACCCAACCGCTTCATGGCTCTTCAAGAGCAGCGAGGGGTTGTGTCTCCCCACCACTGCTGGCACCCTTTAAACAAGACAAGTAAACACCGAACCCAGCTGCAAGTGATGGCAGGGACATCTGCATGGCAGTTATTAGTCTGAGAAGGTCTTGGGCCGAGAGAGAGAAGAGGGGTTTTGGTAATGGTGCTCCCTGCAAGCATTCTGCTGTTGGGCTTAATGCCCCAGTGCATATCAGTCACTCTCTGGGCGAAGGAGAGATCAGTTGATTTATTTATTAATGAAATTGCCTTCTATCCACCTCTCTCTCTGCCATGTGTGCCAATTCCCTGAAAAGCAGGTCTTCCACTCACATGGGAGTAAAAACCTTATCGTGAGATATCTCCAGATCTTCTTTTCCTACCCACCCCTCCAGCTCCGAGACACTCACGGGCAGAGGGACCTGCAGCTCTGCTGCTCACTACACACACCCTCTCATTAAATAGCCCCTCAAAATTTTTTTCCTGCACTTTATTGCAAAGAAGCAGCAGAATATTGGAAACTTAGGGGAAAAGACTCCTCAGGTTTCTTTTTAATAAAGTGAGGTTGTTTCATTTCTAATCTAGAAGTCACTTACACAGAAAAGTGTTTTCCACCCCATAAGAATGTTGTTTTCACTACAAAAAGATATTTTTAAAAAAAAAGGGGTCCCTCTAACATAAGAAAAGTCTTGCTGATGAGCTCACACAGGTCCCAGGTAGGGAGCAGGCGATGCCTGCCACAACCCACTGGCAGCATGGCAGTAGGCCAGTTCCCTTCCCTACTGCAGCAGCCTCAGGTTGCCCGTATCAGACATCACCCATCTCCCTCCTCCCTTGGCTTGGCAAGGTCCCTCTGCTAACAAGGGCTTGCATTGCCTGCCATCCTCCCCAAGGCCATTGCTGGGGAGATCTTCCAGGACCTGCCCCATCCACCCACGAGAGCAAGTATATCCACCCAAAAAAGCCAAGGAAGAGCCCAGCTCTCTTCCTCCAGCATGACGCACAAATTCTGCAACACTCCAGTGAAACCAGCACAAGAGCTTTCGTTTCCACCTGTGGGAACCCCACAGGTGACACAGCCACGGCTCAGCAGGAGTGGGCAATGCAGAGAACAACCGCATGATGCTAAGGGAGCAAAATTTGGCCCAAATGCCTTCCTCACTGACACGTTCAAACTGGTGGAAAGCTAAATTGCTGCTGGGAAGGCAGGCGAAACACTGCGACCTCCTCTCTGGCTTCTCCGATGGCACCTACACTGTCAGCACGTCAAATGTGATCATTGCTCTGTCATTTAATCCACATGTTTTACTGCAAGCTTACATGTCTCCAACTATTTTGAGAAGCAAAGAACAGCAACATGCACTTAGTAAAATATACCCTGTTCTGGGATTTTTTTTTCTTGTTGAGTATGAACTGAGCTCTTCCTAGACAATACAAAATTATTCCACTTCCACATACGAGAAGACTTAGGGGATGTAGCCAGCAGCTCCTCTGATGTGGGGTGTTTGAAATGCATTAGAAGGAAAGAGCATCATGGAAACGTCGAGAGAAGCAGGCAGAGATTTGCTGAAACCGGGCAGCGGAGCCATCTCCCCCCAGCTTGCCGAACGATCAGTTCATTTCTCATCACTGGGCTGTACGGAGCCCATTTTCTAGCAACCGGCAAATACTTCTTGAGTTTCCCTTTGCTTATTCATAATGGATACTATGGTTTTACTTACCATTTCATAATACCTGCCACAGCTCCCCGTTGACACAAATTTCATTAAATAGATGAATTATTTATCCCTTGCCTGAAGGTATGGATACACCACCTTCCGTGAGCACCCGTGGTGAATAATGGATGTCCTGTTAAAAGATCTAATTGTACTTTCAAAAGCAAGGAGGCTTTGACTACGCATAGCTTTCTGTTGCACCTCCGAAGGCACCTAGGTCTCAAAGGGCGAAGCACGTGCAGAGGTTTCAACAAGGACAAAGAGGACAAGGACCTGCAGGCTTTCCCTCCTTCTTGCAGCACCGATAGCTGTTTGAACCCTCCCGCTCCCACTGCTCATCCCCCAGGAGCTTTAGGTGTGTGTCACCCCAGCCCAAAACCTTAACCTGGATTTTCTTGCCAGCTCTGCTCCCGTGCTTGCATTTGAAGGAGCCTTGAGAGACCCCGGTTGCTTGTAGGCAGCAGAGCAAGCAGCCACCAAGAGCCCAGTGTAAACCCCAGGGACCTCCGGCACCTTCCTACCAGCTACTCTCATGAGAGCCAGGGAGAAACATTTGGCAAGGAAAGCATGCAGCAGGAAAATTGCCTACCTAAGGAAAGTCACAAGACTTTCCCAGCTTACATTGCTCCTCCAAGGCGCAATCATTACCTAGGCAATTAAGAGAGCAGGGTGATCACAGGACTAGGCTTTATTCTCTTAAACAGTCCCTTGGGCTTTATTGCTACAGCTATCTGCGGTATGCGGCTGAACAGCTCAGAAGGTGGGAGAGCAGACAAAGCAAACGAGCAACGTTAGTCACCTCTAAACAACTGCACATCAATAAACGCACGTCCCAATCTCACGTCCTCACCCCTAAGCAGAGGTTTCAGGAGCAGAGTTACACTGTCTATAATAACTATATAATTTAAAGCACTTTTCCAGACTGACCCAATGGCCAGGGAGCAGCTGAGGCACTTTTTGGACCATCTTAGCTCTAGTAATAACTCTGGATTCGCACCATAGTTTCAAGGGTTAGGCTCAGGCCTGAGGCTGCACATCAATCCTGCAGGTGCCACCTGAGATTTTAAGAGGACTCCGGGAAAACCCCCAAACCCTCAACACCCGCAGGAGCATTATTTTTTTAAAGCACTTGGGAGAGGCAAACTACTTGGGTTTTGGATGCACAACACTACCCTTCTATATCAAACACACTATGCATAGTTCAAAAGCACATACAGCCCCAAATGAAGGCTACATCTACCCTCTGATCCATGACGACAGACTGTGCAGCCGATAATCCATCTTAAGCCAAAAATTTCTAACACCACAACACATGCCAGGGTGTTTTCCTCTGCTCCTCCCAGCCAGCGATGCACCTGAGCCGCTCAGAGGCCATGCCTTGGCTGCTGGCAAGCCCAGCTCTCCGGGTAGGATGCTGCACACGGGCAGAGGTGCATCTGCATCCCCGAGGAGCCCCATTTTGAAGCAGAGTTAGCCCATTACTGACTTACAGCAAGGCTCAGCAGTGGGGTTCCAGCACGCGCCTCTTGGTACCATGGAGCAAGCTTTTTCTACCCCAGACTCGATTCAGACCCTCACGTGAAATGACAGATGCAGGTCCATCACTGGATGTTGGTGCCACAGCAACCACAGCCACCTCAAGAGTGTTTTGATTTAAGCTGAGCGAGCAAACATCTGCGTTCCCAGTAGCATTCTGCATCCTCCCTGGCTTCAGTTTGAGGAACAGCTGGAAAAGCCATACTGCGTCATAGCCCTCCAAAACAGCACGAGCCCATGAAAGCCCAACTAAGATCAGTTCAGGTGACCCTTGAGTCCTGGCAAAGCCCCGGTGTGCAGGCACCTGGGAACAGAGCCATGCAGACACAGGTCTGTGACAGGCACAGGACCCCCTGGGGACACCGAGCTGGCCCCCAAGGGCAAGTGAGTGCTGGGGGGGGGGAGGGGGGGGGGCTAGCTCTCACACCCCAGAAGGGCCGGGCTCACTGTAGGGTGAGAAGCACAGCTTGGACGACCTTCCCAGCACACTGCAGGAGCAAACTGCGAGAGATACTTCTCTGAACTGAGCCCTTGCCTATTTTGAGGTCTGCCAGTTGACCTCCCACCAGGTGTTTAAGTGGACCAAGCAACATAGATGTTATCTGACAGCCACAGGACAAAGCGCCTTTGAGGCATCTTCCTTTTTGCTAACAAATCACCACGCAGGGCAAGACTCAGCAACAAACCATCCCCTCGAGCATCTTCCCTTCTTCTCTCCTGGCTTCCAGAGGACAGGGACCCTCCCATAAGCCAGCACCATTTGCTGGGCCTGAGCATGAAGGGGATGAATGGGGAGGGATTAGAGGGAAGCAGCCTGCCAGGCACCGCCAGGCTAAGCTGCCGGCACTCATCTGGTATGATGTGCCGCGCAGACCTCGGCACGGCGGCACCAGCCACAGGGTACAACAGAGGGAGAGGAGGATAGCAGGAGCAAGGCTGCTCGGCAGCTTGGCTTCGCTGCACCACTCTAAGAATGGTCCTCAGCATCAGGAGGGAAGAGAGGAGGGGGCTCCCAGGCCTCGGGGGAGATACAGACCACTGTGCCTGGCTCCTCAGCTCTGGCAGCGGCAGCCCTGCAGCATGCTCCTACCTCTACCGAGCCATACGCGCTGAAAGAGCCTCCTGCAGAGCAGGGAGGAAGGCTAAAACAGCAAATGAGAATTAAAAATATTTGTCTCACCAAGGGGGAATAAAGAAATAAGACATTTGGGGGGACTGTTGTAGAAGAAAAGAGACCTGGATAGGAAAGGAGAAGGTAGAAGCCCTTAAGTCAACTTGCACTGACGTTTGGATAGGACCCTCGATTTGGAAGCCAACTTCAACTCCTTTCGGTCCTCCTGGTACAGGCTAATGGTGCTGGGTTCAGGTCAGTGCCGCTTTATCCAGCAGGATGGGATGTGGGATGGGCAGGGCTGGCTCGCTGGCTTTATGAGTCCACCTCACTGGCGAGACATCTCTCCCAATGTCTCCAGCCCTCCAGTGACCCTGCTCCTCCACCCAAGTTCACCTCTGTCATGGTAAGTAGCGTTCCAGCGGACAGAAAGCATTTGTACACGCTTTGAGCTGCAAAGCCAGGCAGCAGGGTAAAAGAAACGCACCTGGGCATCTCGCAGAGGACAGCAGTGCTGCTCCATCACAAGAGAAGCCTCTTCCACCGCACCACGGATCAAACCTCGCACCCTGGGGTGTGCTTGCCGGTGGCATCGCTGGCTCCCCACCATCCTCGTTGGCCCTGCACTGTGCCACAGGAAAATCTGCTGTCCTGAGGCAGGCACTCTGCAATCCCAAGGCACTTTGCTGTTTTATGTTCTGAGGGCCAGAGGCTCCTTCAGATGGTCAAAATCAGACAGAACCTCCTGTCTGACATCAGGACGCCTGTCCGCCCAACTTGCAGCGCAATGCTCGTCTAAACAGTGTTATATCATTAATGCTGTACAAGGCAAAAAGCAGTGCCTCCTTCTAGGAGGAGACCATGGCCAAGAGCTATCATGGCCAACAACCCTCCTTCCCCAGAGATGCTGAACGCACGTCGCAAACTCCTAGTACTAAACTGCTTCCCACTTTGTTAAACTGGAAAGGTTTGCCAGATCACAAAAAAGGAACAGAATTAGTAGACAAACACACACACGGTTGCTCTTGTCCTTTGGAAAAAGACAATCTGGCATCAGGGGCTTCACAGCAGAGACACCCAACCCAGTACTTGGCACATCACCCTGGGGAAACATTTGTTTAGAAAAATAACCTGCTTAACAAAGACAATGGTTGATGGTCTCTAAACCACTCCAAAGATTAAAGAACAAAACACTGAATGGCCTTAAATCCTCTGATTTCTATCACCTAACTGCAGGCCTAAAACCACGCTCCCAAACAAGCAGGAAAGGAGCAGGGACAGTTTCACTTTAGGCCATATAAAATATAAAAATCCTCACGCATGAGGGAAAAACACGTCTTTTCAAAACAATCAAAGACGTCCTGGCAATCTCTCTCCAAACCAATGTTCAAAACTCCACTGTTCAGATAAAAGCACATGCAGATGCTTCTTGCACACGGTGTCTCGGCCATCTCCAACAGCTGAACAGCAGGTTTGCTTCTACCACACAACTCAGTCAATCCACCCCGGCCTGTGCAGATCGGCCGCTGCAATGTAAACGCAGGTACGTGTTTAAGGAGAGCTGTGAAGCCCCCTCTGCGTTTTGAAGAGTTTGTCACGTGGCCAGAAGATGATTGGGAGCCCAAAACAGTACGAGAGAAGCTCCCAAAGATTTTACCAGTGAGCAAGATCTAGAACCCACCTGGGTTTTACTCACTTATGCCCGTACAAATTTCCCCATACACAAGCTACGCACAAATCAAAATGCTGGAACAAAATTAAAAAATAACTAATTTTCAAATAGCTAGGAGAAGGAGACATACAGTGAATTATTTAAGACGGGGGCTGGAGAAAGAGCAGCTGGCATAAACCTGCTGGGTGAATTGATGTCAGGGATCATTCTCACCACCTGAGACCTGCTCCAGGAGGACGTGCTGCAGAGATGTTTCTCCTCACAAGGCATGGCAGCACACCCCAGTTTCTGCCCTGGCTTTTCCTTGGTCTTCTTTCAGGGACTCACTTGAGCGAGGGCAGCTCTGCCTGCCTCCCTGGTCAATAAGAGGGTTTGCACTGCCTGTTTCTGAGCTGCCTTCTGACAGCTCTGGGATGGGCTGGCTGCTCTCAATAAACACAAAAAGACCCCCAAACCACTTGCATTCTCTGGTCCGATCTCACACAGGACTCGTCAGCATTCAGCAGCTAAACCAGCTTCCTCGGGATCCCATTTCACATATCCAAGGATGCTGAGCAGGAGTCGGAGCACGCGAGCTCACCTGGCTCAGCAGCAAGCAGGCAGGCAAGCAGACCCCGGCTGCCCCTCCTGACCCTGTTCCCTGACAGACCAAGGGAAAAAAAAAGAGACCTAAACATGCAGATGACCAGAAAGAAACAAAAAAAAAGAAAAGGCGAGGAAGGAATAAGCAAAAAGTATTTTGAACAGCAGCCTTCCAAAGTTGAACTTTATCTCAGCTCCAGCACAGCTTGTCAGTAAGCAACATCACTCCGGCATTCAGACTGAAAGGGACTAAAGTCACTTAAAATAATTTGATTTTGTAGATGAGCTTGCACAGAGCTCCTTTTAAAGATTTCGGTTTTGCATTTTTTTTTTTAAAGCTGCAGAACAGACTCAAGGAGGAATGCAATCACTATTTGCATCTAAAAGGATGAGGCTTTCCTCCTTCCTGCCCACACCTGAATTACTGTGACCTGCCTTAAACCAGACAGAGGGCAGGTACCATCCCATGGCTTCAGGCACACTGATGTGGAAGTTGGCACCACGAAATCAAACCAGACAGAACGAGAGAAAAAAAGAAAAAATGAGAGAGAATCTCAGAACAGGATTTCCCAGTTTCTCGCAACGCAACACCAAAGTAAGCAACCGTGCCGGGGATGCAGGAATGTCAAACCCTGGATGCACAGCCCTAGCAGGGTGCTTGCAGGGCAGGGGGACCGTCCCCCCAGAGTCATCCTGTGCTCGCTGTTCCCCAGCCAAGCTTGCGTGGCATCCCGGCACAATCACCCTGGAAAGGACGACAAGCCCCCGAGCAACTCCTGGTGTGACGCTTTGCAACAAGACCAGCCATTTCAAACCCGACGTTTTAAGGAATCGCTACCACCCCTCCGTTTTATAAATCCTTTAAGCGGCAAACTTTAAATTATTGATGTTTCAGGGGAAGAGCGAGGCCCATGCTGCGCCACGGACTTCCACCCCCTGCAAGAACAAGCGTGCTTCGGAAACGCCAGCACCACGCTGGTCCTCCTCGGCTTCAGAGCATCATCACAGACGATGGTTTTCGGGCAACACATTCAGCGTCGCAAAGGCTGACACAGCAGAGCACCTTACCAGGGCAAAAACAGTGTGGAAAACACAGCCGATGATACAGTCAAACAAACAAATTGAGCTGGCACTGCATGGCAGACAACTCCTCTCCGAGGCCATTCATTTTTCATTTCACCTCATTGCTAATTCTACAAGCAGGGTTTAAAAGAGAATGGAAAAGGGGAATAAAAAAAAAAGGGTCTTCAATACATCCAATGATTTGGAGTTAAAAAGAGAAATTATGGTGTTTCTGAGGTCATATGCAGCATTTTCAAGCCACTGCTATTTCACCAGGAAAACCCAGGGCTGCCTAAATACCCTCCTGTGGGCTCCTATTAATGACAACAATTACAGCCCAGGGGAACGCAGGCATGCCTTTAACAGGGTCTATTTTAAAAGGTTCCCAAATAAACTGTAACCACACCACAGGTAATTTTTATTCGTTATCAGCACACAGAGTATTTCACCGGTCTATTAAGGGGGGGGGGGGGGGGAAGTCACTCGCATGGTGAAACTTTCCAACGGGGCTGCACACCAGGCCGCTACGCTCGCAGCTCAGCCTGCCAAAGCCTCAGCCCGGGATCACGCTAAATCCCTCCAGCCTAAACCTCCATTTTCTACTTCAGCGGAACCCGCACACACGAAACCAACTTCGTCCGTCCGCATCCCTCCAATTCCAAACGAGCGCGAGCTCTCCTCCTGCCGAGGCGCGACGCATCCCGAAGCCCTGCGGCTTGAGACCGCAAAGCGGGAGAAGGCGCTGTTGGAAAGGGAAGACGAAGCCCTTTGAAGGGATGAAAAAGGGGGGACGCTCCCGCCGGCGGTGCCCCTTACCGCTGAAGAAGCTCTTGGCGCGGAGGTAGCCGGCGCTGAGGCGCAGGACCGACAGCTTGTCCAGGCCGGCCACCACCTCCTCGGGGAAGGGCAGCAGCCCCGCCAGCCGCTCCAGCTCCCGGTTCAGCCGCTCCCGGTGCCGCTTGGAGGGGTTGGAGGTGCCGCCTTCGGCCGGCCCCGGCCGCACCCTGCCGGGCAGAGCCGCGTTACCGGGGGCCGCTCGTGTCACGTCCCCCCTCCCCGGGAGCCTTCCCCTCGCCCCCCCCCCCCTCCACCCCACTCACGCCCGGGGCACCGGCTTCCTCCGCTTGCGACCCGCGTACATGGCCGGGCCGGGCCGGGCCCAGAGCTCAGCGCACCCCCCGGCAACAGCCGCCGCCGAGCCCCAGCGGGCCGCGGCCGCAGCCACCCCGCAGGGAGCGGGAGCGGGAGAGGGAGCGGCCCCGCCTCCACCTCCGCCCCGGGAGAGGAGGGGCTGGGGGGGCAGAGGGGAGGCATGAAGGGTGAGGCGGGGGGGGAACGGGGGCTGAGGGGGATTGGGAGGTGAGGGGGAGATGGGGGGTGAGGGATGAGGGAGGCTGAAGGGAGTTTGGGAGGTGAGGGGGAGATGGGGGTGAGGGATGAGGGGGAGATGGGGGGTGAGGGATGAGGGGGGCTGAAGGGGGTTTGGGAGGTGAGGGGGAGATGGGGGGTGAGGGATGAGGGGGGCTGAAGGGGGTTTGGGAAGTGAGGGGGAGATGGGGGGTGAGGGATGAGGGGGAGATGGGGGGTGAGGGATGAGGGGGGCTGAAGGGGGTTTGGGAAGTGAGGGGGAGATGGGTGAGGGATGAGGGGGGCTGAAGGGGGTTTGGGAAGTGAGGGGGAGATGGGGGGTGAGGGATGAGGGGGAGATGGGGGGTGAGGGATGAGGGGGGCTGAAGGGGGTTTGGGAGGTGAGGGGGAGATGGGTGAGGGATGAGGGGGAGATGGGGGGTGAGGGATGAGGGGGGCTGAAGGGGAGTTGGGAGGTGAGGGGGAGATGGGGGGTGAGGGGGGATGAGGGGGGGTTGGGAGGTGAGGGGGGGAAGTGGGGGTGTGGGATGAAGAGGGTGAGGGGGGCTGATGGTTTGGGAGGTGATGGGGAGATGGGGGGTGAGGGATGAGGGGGGTGGGGGGGAGATGTGGGGGTGAGGGATGAGGGGGGTGCAGGGGCCTGAAGGGGGATTGGGAGGTGAGGGGGAGATTGTGGGGGTGTGGGATGAAGAGGGTGAAGGGGCTGAAGGGGGGATTGGGAGGTGAGGGGGAGATGTGGGGGTGAGGGATGAGGGGGGGTGCAGGGGCCTGAAGGGGGATTGGGAGGTGAGGGGGAGATGTGGGGGTGTGGGATGAAGAGGGTGAAGGGGGCTGAAGGGGGGATTGGGAGGTGAGGGGGAGATGTGGGGGCAAGGAGGGGCTGAAGATGTTACCAAAAATTGGTTTTGACCTTGCGTTTGGAGATGTTCTGTAACAAAGGGGGAGTGGGAGGGGAGGTGGGAGGTGTGGGGGTGAGGGATGAGGGGGGGAAGTGGGGGCGGTGACTGGTGGATGGGGGTGAGTGGGGCTGAAGGGGAATTGGGAGGTGAGGGGGCATGTGGGGGCAGGACAGCTGAATGGGAGTGAAGAGGAAATGGGGGATATGGGGACAATGATGGGTGGATGGGAGGGAGGTGGGGTTGTGGGGGCAAGGACGGGTGGGTGGGGTGAGCAGGGACATGGGGGGCTGTAGAGGGAGTGGGAGGTGAGGGGGGATGTGGGGGTGATGAGAGGTGGATGGGGGATGAGGGGGAGTGGGGTGGGGAGGAAATGGGGCAGTGAGCCCCACCACCCACATGGATGAGGGGCGTGAGCCCTGGTGTCACCGCAGTCATCTTGGCATGCCAGAATGACTGTTGGTGTGACTCTGTGCGTGTCAGCGCGCGTGCCACTGCGACGGCACGTGCGTCAGGGTGTGTGTCCGTGCGCGTGGGAGCGAGTCTGTGTGTCTGCGCACAAGCGTGCACGCGGTGACACCCAGCCCGCACGTCTGTGTCAAGAGCGTGACTGCGTCTGCAGTCCCCACCGCTGCAACGGAGGGGACGCCATCGCACCCCTGCTGCTGTGCATGCCCACAGTAGCTGGGGAGAGTGAGAACAAGTGTGTCACACACCCACCCTGGGCTGGGCACACAGGGCTGCGCACTCACCCGGAGGGAGGGGGTACGTGCATGCCCCAGCCATGGCTCCCCCAGTCTTTCCAAAATGCTCCACCTTGTCACATGCAGCAACAGGGCCGGGCACCGAGCAAGGTCAGAGCACAAACATACGGAGCAGCAACCTGTGTTTTCGTTGCCTGTAATCTCAGAGGGTGTCCACACAGCTGTGTTCCTCCCCCAAATTACCCTGAACAGGGCAAAGCACAGCCCTTCCCTGTGCGCAGTCCCAGCCCCACATCTCCCGGGGTGCAGGAGGAGGGGGGCGGTGAGTCAGGACTGTCATCCTCCTGCAGCCAAAGCCCAGAGAAATCAGACTCGGGGCTAAGCCGAAAGAAGGCTTTTTCAAATATTTGCTCAGTCAAGAGGGAAATGGAGACACACCGTTTCAGGTCAAAACAAACCATCACCACTATACAAAGCAAATTGCCTTTTAATACGTAACTAAAAGCAGGGGGTGAGTTTCAGGACATCTTTTTCTCCTCAGCATCATCCATCTGCCAACAGCAATACAAAGAAATCACAAAGCGTAAAATGTGACACTGCCACGAAAATAGATGTTATATGCACATACACAAACGTATAAAGAGGTAAGACACAAGTAACAGAGCACCAGGGGTCTGTCTCAGCCCGAACCAGCAGAGCCTGGTGGGGTGCCCCCACCCCAAGGGCACCAGCACCGGTATCTCCTGCAGGATGGGGAGCCCTCAGCACACCCCCAGCTGGGGCCGTGCACTGTTTCACATCACCTTACAGGTGACAGGACACTAAAGGCTGGTGAGCAGTGTCCGCCCCGCTGCTTTTCAGGTCCACTGACTTGTAAGGCTCCCCTATCACAGCCAGTCAGCTCCTTGCCCCATCCTAGGTGCTCCTCCAGGCCACTTCGGAAGGGTCCGGCACATTTCCAGCACCGCTCTGCTCCCAGCCTGCAGCCAGGAGCTCAACCCTTCCTGAGCCCCATCCTGCCCTGCGAGCAGCCCCGGCACAGCGAGGACAAGCAGGGCATGAAGGAAGAGACTGAAGGAGATGAGGCCACTCCACACCAGGACACGTGCAGTCTTGCTGCTTGGGCTAGCTCTGCACTAATTACTGTTTTTACTCACCATGCTTAATACTGGTGTGAGAGGCAGACATGATGCTCAGGGCGATGGGTGCAAGCGAGGAAGATGTGGAGGTCCCCAACCATGCTGATCAAGCTGGCTTGCCACATCTGGTCTTGAATCAAACCCCACCCCCCATCATTGCTTTTTCCATGGGTTTTCCCTGACAGATCCGGGATAATTTGCCCCATGGTGTGAAAAAAAATTTAACAACATCTTAGGTTAAAAAATACAAAAGAAAGGGAATTCAACAAAGTGGTTGTGCTGGTTTCAAGGACAACAGTTTGAAGGGCATAAAGGTGTTTGCAAGTGGAGAGGCAGACCGCCAGTCACTGCGTCCCTTCCTGCCTTTTTTTCTCACTGCTTTGGCAAAAGCACACCGTCCTGAGCAACTGTAGGAGTAAACCCCATCATTCCTCCATCTGATGGCACTGCTGAGCACAGGAGAGGAAGGCAAGGACAAGCCAGTGACAAACCCAAGGGGAGCATGGCTAGACCTTCCCCACCCTGCTGTAAAGGAAGGTCACAGCCTGGTACCTGCTTCTCCCAAACTCCCCAGGAAGGCTGCTGAGGAGCCCAAAATCCCAAGCTGCCTCTGCTCTCACCAACTCCACCTCCCACAGAGACCCTCCAAATGCTGCTGAGCTTCTCCAAGTGCTCGGTAAGATCCCCTCTTCTAAAGGAACTGGGTCACCAGGGGCTCGGGAAGAGGAGAGGAGATGGAGAGCACAGGAGGGAGGGAGCAAGGAGCTGAGCAGAGAGGCTCAGGCAGGCTGAGATGATGCAGGGGACCGGACAGCAACATGACAAGCGTGGTCCACACACAAAGGCGATGAGGATTGCAGAGCACACTGCATCAAAAACCAGCAATTCAGTGCTGTGGTGTCTGTAAGGCCAGCAAGTCTGTCTGCAAGTGGTTGCCAGGAAAAGTGTGGTCTGGCAAGCAGGGGGTCCTTTCCATGATCCCAAGAGTCTGACAAACCTCCCTGCTGGGGCTGCATCTCCCTGAAAGACTTCTCATGCAAAAAACACAAAACACTTCATCCTAGGCTGCCTGAAAGCTCTGCTAGGGCACCTTGTTTCAGGCACTAGAAGACAAAATCCTGAGCAACCAGGAAGCATGGGGCACCACTCGCAGGTGTGCACAGCCAGAAGAACTCGTAATTGCCGGCGGCTTTTCAAAACGTGGCTCATAGCTCACAGTGAGGCTTCAAAACAAGCTGCCCACAACCGATGCTGTGCCTGCATCCCCCTGGCACCACCCCTCGCTCAATCCATTTGAGCCAGTGCACCCCTCAGGTCCCACAGCCCTCGCACCTCACCTTCAGCTGGACCTCACAGGCACAGAGATGTTGCCCGCCCACAAAGGATGCTGATGGGAAGCCAGGGCCCCGCTCGGAAGAGGGCAGCACTCCTGCACCCACCTTCGCAGGGAGAGCTGCTGAGCACCTCAAAACCGAGCCCGCTGAGGAATGTGATGCTCCAGGGTGGCTCTCACTGGGGCTAGACAAAGTGCCCAGCTGCTGGGGCACGGATGTTTCAGAGGCATCCTTAAGAAAGGCACTCTTGTGTCCAAAGTGGTTATTTCTGTACTGGCACTCAGGCAGCAACATGTGGTCCACCTGGTGTGTGCTGGGACCCGTGCTGGACCCCTGCAGGAGTCTGCTGTGTTGCACTGGACCTGCCCCACCGCATCTCCAAGGAGCTGCCCCAGCCTGCAGGAGCCACGGCTGGCACTGCATGAACCACTTGTCCTGCTCCCCTTTCCAGGAAAAGCTGGGTTCTGGGGGAAATATCGGGGGCTGTTTGGGGAAGCCAGCATCCCCTGGCACCTGGCTGACTCCTAAGGGTGCCGATGCTTGTGCAGGGAGAGCAGCCACCTCATCATGGAGGTCCCCCATCATGGAGAACAAGGACTCATGCAAGCCCCGTGCAGGGCAAGGAGCGGGCTGGGAGGGCAGCAACCACAGCCCAGCCCCCCGGGGGCTCTCGTGGCTGCCGGCCAGCAGAGTTTGTGAGTCCAGGTGTGTTCCTGCTGCTTCCAGCTGTTTCGGAGCTGTGGCCATCCAAGCCTCCGATGGGCAACCTCCAGGAGAAGCACTCTGAGCCAAAGCATTGGCTGGGTTTGCCTGGACCGGGACATTGTACCACTGAGTCACTAGTGCATTTGAGTACAACAGAGGTGGGCAGCTTGCGCCCACCAGCTCACACCCAGCCTGGCTCTGATCATCAGGAATAGTGTTACCTACAGGAGCAGAGGCTGTAACTTCTGCTTGAAGCGCTTTTCCTGGGTTTGCCAGCTGAACTGCTACAGAGGGCTTGCTGCTGGAGACCAGGACATCCGGAACAGTCCCTCCCACCAGCCCGGCTGAGTTAAATGGGACCTGCTGTTCTGGTTGAGCAGAGCTGACTTCGGATGTAACGGAGACTAGAGAGACCACGGCATCTTGTCCTTGTGCACCAGGTGCCTGGGGCTGTGGTGGGGCTTGAAATGCTGAATTAGCTGCCCAGCAGTGCTGGAAATGAGCCACAGCACTGTTTTCCTCATTGCAGGGTGATGCACTGTTGTGCACTAAGTCCACGCTCTTCCCAGCATCCTCCCTGAGGAGCATCTGCTCCTCATAGGATGTCACCTCTGTGCCTAGACTCTTGCCAGCTTCCTGAGCTGGCGGCTCCTCCTCTGCACCCAAGCTGAGCAGAGCCTCCTCCCATCGCTGCAGCTCTGCATTGTCCACGTTGAGGCTCTGGAGGGTCTGGCAGATGTTTCCGTCCACCTCACTCTTCTCAAAGAGGGTTTCAATAATGACCAGGAGGGAATCGCTGTCCTCCTTGGCATCACCGACTTCCTCACTCTGGCTCAATCCGTCGGGCTCAGCAATGAGATCTGGCAAGGAGAACTGAGGCGTGTTATCAGCATGGGAGATGTACACGGATGCATCCTGCTTCATCATAGCCCCAAGAAGAGAGTTGGGGTCTACCGAGCACTGCTTCGAGTGAGAGTTTGCTTGTGTCTGCAACTCCTCCTTAGCCTGGAAGGAGTCCAGGAACTCGGGAAGGTCATTCCCGTATAGGACTGCTTCCCCTGTGGCAAAGCTAAAAGGCAGCTGCAGGTTTCTCTTCCGCAGATGTTCCTCCCCTTCTTCATTCCTTCAGGGCAGAGGGAAAGAGAGATGGAAACAGCACGAGCACCTCCCCTGAGCCAGGCAAAAACATCCTCCCAACAGTGAGATGGGAGCTCACAGCCCCACCCTGGCTTTTCTAAAGAAAAGGGTGCTGGATTAGGCTGGCTACAATGCTACTGGTGGACGACTGGGGCTCTGGGGAGCCCGTGGGGGGGTCTGCATGGCTCAGTGAAGGGCTGCGTGGCTAGGGCTCACCCCAGGCAGGAGCGAGCATGTCTGCAACCACCTTCTCAGAGCCGTTTTGCTCACGAGCCCCTGCTACAGGAGGGCACGTGCTGCCAAGTGCTGACCATGCAACCCAACCACCCTTTCCTCCGCATGCCCCGAGCGGCCCCATGGCCACCCATTCCGAGAGCAGGTGAATGCAGCCAGAGACCCAGCGATACTCACGACAGGGCTCGCTGCCGGGCAATGATGCAGTCAGGCTTGCCCCTTTTATACACCAGCCGGGCATTGGCCTGCACCCACACCCAACCGCCCTTCTTGGTCAGCAGCCGGAAAACCGTCAGTCCACTCTCCCCCGTCTTCATCACTGAGGCAGGGAGAGAAGAGAGGCAGCACGGACACTGTTACTCCACGGGGGCAGACAAATGGCATGGGCAAGACGCCATGATGTTAAGCATCACCTCGCGCCCATGCTATGGGGGCAGAATAGGCAGGACGCAGCCAGCATGTGATGCCACATGTGGTGCTGTCCCCCTGCCAGCTCCCCGAGCAGGTATCACCCAGGAGGGGAGAGCCTTTATCACAGTCACTCCAGACCCAGGACATTTGGCCCACCAAGGAGCTACAGTACTGGTACAGCCAGAGCTGCACTGGTGCTGGGGAGCTGCAAGGACCCCCACGAACGCACCCGCCCCAATGGCCCCCCAGCCAGCACTGCTGCTCCCCCCAGCGCTCACTTCTCACGTGGTTCTCGGCGCAGTACATCATGTCAGCCGCGTGCACAAACTGGTACCCGGACCCCCTCCTGCACAGCTCCGTTTCCGTGTACCCCAGGACAACCTTCCCCCTGGAAACAGTGCAGAAATCCAGTGACACCGGGGGACGGAGGGAGGGATCCCCCAATTGCACCTCACCAGCCAGACATGATCCCAACACCCAGGCAGCTAGCCAGAGCCTCCCCACTTTGGGTGGTGCAACTCTCCATCCTGGGCTGAGCTGCAATCCCCTCTTCCACAAAACCCCACGCTGGGTTTGCTGGGCTAAAACACAGCAGCCAAGAAGTACTGGCACCCAGTTAATCTGCTCCCCATGTTACTGGGGGGCTGCAGAAATGCCCAGCAGTGGATGGTCAAAAGCATCAGACAACTTGCCACAGGAGCTGGGTCAGAAGTGTCCTGCTCCCATGGGCTCTGGCTTTCTGTCCAGCACCCACAGCTGTGGATTTTGCCATGGGGGGAAGGTATGAGATGTCCTACCGGGAATCACAGGCCATGGGAGTGAAGTCCAGCTTGTGCTTTGTCTGGAAGATCAGTGTCTTGGTCCGAAGCTCCAGGATGGAGAGTGGCTGGAGGGGAGTTGCGATGGCAAAGAGGGCAAGCAGGGACCTGTCCGATGCCTTCTTCTGCTGCCCAAGAAGGGATTTCAAGCGCCCATTGAAATTCAAGGCCTTAGAGGGGATTAGAAAATGCGGGTGTGAAGCAAACAGGGTGATGGGAACTGGCTGTGCTCCCACCCCATGGGACACGAGTGGCCCCTAGGGAACACACTGGGGGCAGAAGGGTGTCCCGGTGCAGGGTTGCATTACCAGAAATCCCGAGGGATTATCCAGCAAGCAACGGAAGCGGCAGGTGAAGCTCCTCTGCATGAAGAAGGGCTTCTCGGGGCGGAGGTGCTGGGGGCTGGATGCAGCGCTGCATCCAGCTGGCAGCGGTTGGTCAGCAAGAAGGGCTGGGAAACCAAAGGGAAAATGAAGCTTTCCAAGCTGCACACCTTGAACTCATGGCCTTACAGACCTACTCCTGGTGGAGACTTTGCTGCTCAGGTGAACCCATGGTCTTCACAAGATGGGTAGGACCTTGCCGTGGGAAATTACCAGTTCACGATAGTTTCCGGTCCCCACTTGCCTCCCAGATGGGAGCAAGGCAACAAGCTGCCCCCACTGAAATAAACAGGATTTCAAACACTGAAAAGCAAAAAGGCTTGTGAAGAAATGTCCCCATCCCTCCAGCACAGTGAAAGACAGCATGTCATTGCTGTTGGCTGCTTTGGGTGACAGGTGGCCATGCCAACCCCTGGGATGGCTGCGAGTCCCAGGGGGAGGCTATAGGACGCTCCTCAGCACAGGGCTGTGCTTGGTAGCTATAAATGCCACCAGGAGGGTTTTCCAGCACGGGGTGGCCATGTAAAGGCGGCTGGCCGGTCCCCAGGGATTGCCGCTGGGGACTGCCCCGGCACTCACCATTGGCAGCGTGCTGGGTGCTGCCGGACGCCGGGGCCCCGTGCAGCTGGCGGCGGAAGGCGGCTCTGTCATCCGTGTGGATCAGCTCATACACGCTCTGGTAGATGAGATCCGACTGGAATGACACAAGGGGAAAAGAGCGTCGACTCCTGCCCAGCCTGGCAGAGGTGTCTGGAAGAGGACAAGGCAGGAGGTTTTCCTTTGTGGGTACCAAAAGTGCTGTGATTGAGTGTAAAGAAACAGGAAAATACAACCAGCTTTGCGTACTGCATGGAGAGCAAGGACCTGGGGAAATCATGGGAATGGCTCAGAGGTTTCTAGAAACAAAAGAAATGTCCATGTCTGAGTAACCCTGGCTGCTCAGGAGTGTCAATACCACCCACTTCCCCAGTGACCCCCGGCAATAGCTAAGCAGAGCTTTCTACCCTGTTCCCCACACCAGCAAGGCTGAGGTTCTCCTGGCGTCACCAAACCCTTCAAAGATGTTTCACACTGGCTCCTGACCCTCAACCAGGGTCCACAGGAAATGCTGCAACTCCAGCTCCCTCCCCTGCCACGGGAGCCCCTGCTCTTTGCGAAGCTTTGCTCTCCTCCTGCGGGTTGAACACTGCAGCAGCGGCATTTGCCTGGCATGTCTTAACTTCTAGTATCTTCTCGGGACCAAATTCAGACAAAGAGCCAGAAAGGCTGTGGGTTGTCAGCGGGGAATTTGTCTTTGGGGCCTAAATTGCCTGTCTGCAACAGCATGCAAGACCTCTCTTGCACTGCCACCCCTAGTCCTCTGCAGATTAGCAGCTTTGCTTCTTCCACACAGTGTCAAAAAACATTTCAGGTCGACCAAAACATCCTGACCAAACCAAGCTGTTTAATTTTGTTTTCAGACTTATGTGGGGGTTTTTGCTGTTTTAAAAAAGGCTTTTATAGGTTTTTTTGAACTCCAAACCTGTGGAAATTGCCATCCCAGTGCAAACCATCTTCCTTCTGTGGGCCACCAGGGAAGATGGACTGTAAGGTTGGCCATGCCGCAGAAACACCAGCAAGTCCTCACACCACCTGCCTCCCAACACAGCCCCTTCTCCTTCTAGGGTCATGTCTTGGACCAGCCTTTCCCATCCTGGTCCTGCAAGCTGTGGTGGTCAGCGTGGCCCTGCCAAACCCACAGGCAGCCCAAGCCATTGACTGCCATGTCCCTGCCCTCGGAAACATGCCAGAGCAGAGCCTCCTGCTTAACCAGACATACAGGTACTTTGAGAAGACCACTCCCTGCCTCTGACAGCTGTTTTGATTTGGTGCATCAGCCCATGAGGATCCTTCTACAGTGAGCCGGGAAAGGGTGCAAAGAGAGGACAAAGAAGAAAACACACCAGTCTCCGCAGGCGTGCCAGGAACCCATGAAACAAAATGGGTTTGGCAGCCTCATGGCCCTCCTCTTGACTCAGTCCTTTGGCCAAAGGAGCTGGACATCAGGGGAATAGGAGGTAACACGATGAACGTGGGGAGAGCCCTGCTTTTCCTTGGCATCCCGTGTAACGCGCAGTAGTTCAGGGCACTGACACTGCTCACCAGTGTGATACCCTCAGGTCTCTAAGTGAGAGCATATGTGCCCAGCAGCATGATGCAAGAAAAATCTCACACCCCTCTTACACACAAAGACAAAGACAGCTTGTATCTGTTCCTACTAAAGTCACAAGCATGCTTGCTGGCTTTCACAGCCCTCAAAGAACATGACTCATTTGAAAATGTACATCAAAAATTACCCAGCAGAGTTAGGAAGGGAGAAAAGAAAGCCCTGGCATGGCTATCAGCACCTCCTTCCCAGACCTAGGACTGTATCCATCTGTTCACAGCCAGGAAAAAGCAGTACCCACCTGATGAAAGCCCAGGTAGTCCTGTACAGTAGGGGAGATGTAGAAGATGTAACCATCTCCAGTCACAGCGATGACAAATCCATTGAGTGCCTGAAAGCATAAGTTGAGCCCAGAGTTACTCTCCCTAGGTTCAATCCAGCTGCTGAAAGATGAACTTCTCCAGGTGTTTCTTCAGCATTCAGGGACAGAAAAGGATCTTCTTTGTCAACAAGGAACACACAAAAAGAGGAAGCACCTTAAAACCAAACCTAAGCAGAATTAAAAGCTTTGTGTGGTTGCTTTTCCTTCAGTGTTAGCATAAGCAATGATCAAAGGTGGATTGACCATTTTTTCCAGACCCATCGTCAAGATCATCTCACCACAGGGCAGCTCCTGCATCAGGAAGGACCAGCTAAGAAGAGGTTTCATGGAGGACCTAGAGTTAGTTACCTCCTCTCTAGTTGTACCAGTTGGGTATAGCTATACTCTCTGGGGGTCTTCTACTGGCAGACCTGATTTTCTCTAAGGAACTTGCCTACAACTTCAACAACAAGCACCAAGAGGCAGCTGGGAGGAAGGACTGCCCTGAGCCATGCAGGAACCTGGTGACTCCAGGACTTCAGTTCAAGCATAATGAAGTCTTCAGAGATGGCAACCAAACTGCAGTCACTGACCAGACATTTATCCACTCTTTCATTTTAAGGATGACCTCCAAAGATACTTTGGGCCCTGCTCCTCACCCTGAATTTTACAGTTAGGGAGTTACACAAGCTTATTTCGCATTTCTGTATGTCTTCTCCCTACACTTTCTCCAATCACCCCCCAAAACCTGCCTTTTAATCCTTAGCACCTGAGGACACCACTGACCCTCAGACTCCTGCTCTCAGCTCCAAGGGTACATGAACAACTCATCACAAAGTACACGAAGTAAGAACAAATCCAGTCACCACTATCATTCAAAGATGGTAATGCAGCTAAAACCAGCACTTACCCTGAAAGCAAAAGAGGGGGAAAAATGTGGAAACTCAGATCCCAGATTTGTGAAGGCCCTGACATCGCATCTGTGATGCCTGAAGTGGCAGCCCCTGGTCCTTATAAGCATGCAGACTGTTTGACACATCCTCGAGGAGGTGACAGCATCCTGTCCTCATCTGTCTCCCATTACACAAGACCACAATCCCTTCCCATCTGATTTTGATCTTGTTCCTGACAAACGTCTCAAGAGGCCCCATTGTTCTTGAAGGCCCTCAAACAGGTCCTGGCATTGAACTGCCACTACGAGACACCATACTGGGAAAGTTACTCTCCTCTTGCCTATGTTCTAGAGGATAGAAGATAAGGCTTTAAACACAAAACCCCCTAATCTCTATAAAAAAACATCTTTGTGCTCATACCATCTGCCAACTTCACTTCTCGCCTTGCACTCTGCAATTACAGACGCACGGCCTGCAGCTAAATACATACCCAACTGGTAGCTCCGTGCTAGAAAAAGACCAAACACACACCAAATTAGAGAAACTATTCCAAAACTATGGGAGATCGTGGCTGGGGTGGAGGGAGGGGAGCTTATGCATCAAGTGAATACCCAGAAAAAGAGGCAAGATGAAGATGCAGAGATATCTTGTGACCATTTCAGGCTGATTTCCTCCAAAAGGAAAGTATTGTACTAGACAATAATTCTTGTCCCCTGCTCTTGTCTGTAATATATTTAATTTACTAGTGAAAAGGAGACAAATTAGGAAAAGAAAACCCTAAAGTGGAAGTCTGTGTTTAATCAGCATGTGGGTAGAAGTCTCAGCAGATCTCATAAGCATCAGGCCAGGACCTGCCACGACAATTATGGACTCTGTCCTCACTGCCCAGCTCGGCCACGCTGAGCTGCCCCTGGAGGGGACCATGGGGACGTGCTGTTTGCTTGAGACCAGGCTGGAGAGAAGGGTCCAGCCACCCATGCTGCTCCTTCGGCTCCGCTCCTCCTCTTCCCCCATGCAAAAAGGAGGCAGGAGCAATCTGTGACACAGCTCATGCATTTGCCCATTTACAGTGACACTCAGGCTCGCCTGGGATGGCTTTTTTTAGTCACTTGGATTATTTGAGAGGCTGCTGGGTTAAGCATGTTGCTTGATACTGTACAGATGCAGCTTGCAGCGGGACTAGTCCCTTTCCTTTGTCTGCTGCAGCCCCCCGAGGGGCCCCGAGTCAGAGTTTTCTGCAAATTACAGGATCTGATTAAAATGCTCTTTGAAGGGGAAAAAACATCAGGCAGCTCAGCTGGGGGATTTCTGTCACATTAACACCTCATAAGCTCTCCAGATGCCTTCAATCACCCAAGGCTGCCAATGCTCTGGTGACTGAACAAATTGTCATCATATGGCCCAGCTCAAACCCCCAGAGAGTGCTCAGGAGCAACTCCATCATGGGACTGGGACAACCACGGGCTCCCTCTTGGCAATCACATTATTCCAGCTGTTCCTCCATGACTATTACACTTGCAGACAGCTGAGACCACTCCTGGGAGCGAAGCCCACATGGGAGACCATGTGGCCCAAGCTTCGTTGCCAAAAGTCATGTTGGGCTCCCAGGAGTCACCACCTCAGCAAAATCCCCCGCGGGGGTTCCCACTGGGGCTCTGCTCGCAGGGGTGCTCGCAACGGCCTGCCTCTCTGTAACGGTGGGCATTCGTGTAAGGCTGTGCAGGAGCAGGGTTGAAGGCACCAAGGTCAGACTTTAAGGAGAGCCAAGTATCCGTCTGCTAGCGTTTGGAGCAGTGGAAGAAGGGAGAAGAGGACTGAAGGCTCAGAAAGCAGACACATGCGATGTAAGGAACACAGCCGTGGAAAGATTAAAGGTCTTGCACAGACTTGCCCTGCAGCCCCAAGGAGCAGCATGTTTGAAGATGAGATGCTCAGATGTTTATTCAGCAACCAGCCTTTCCGTGGGCCCTTTCTATCCCATTTCCTTCCAGCTTACATTTATAAATTGCAGCCCAAGCAAACAGCATCCTCGACAGCTGATTCACCAGCTCCTTGTTCTCTGAAGCTCTTTGAGAGCTATTTCATTAGACACACGCTGGCCTTTCTACAAAGCAAGCTCCCACCGTGCACTGAATTTGTCCACCACTGTCTCCCAGATTCATCTTCCCTTCTTTTCTCCCCCTCAACCTTCAAACTGAACCCGGGCTTTTTCCACCCCAGGGAGGCTGTGAACTCATGCTAGGGACCTCACGGAATGCCTCAGGTAGGGAAAACAGTTCCTAGCAGATGTTTTATCCTGCAGCTATCACCATTCTCCTCTTAGCATTTACTAGAAGACAAGGAACCCACCGTCTCAGAAACTATGACCAGTGATCATTCCCTACACTGCTGTAAGATACCCCTGCACCCTCCCGGTCAGGATTTACAAACTTGTGCACGTTGGGTCCATGAGCTGTAGCGGGTCCTAAGGCAAAATGCCAGGTTTGGGCTCAGTGACAGCTAACACCTGCAAGCTACAGGCACAGACAGCACCCAACACCTTTGTGAGAAGAACACAACCCACCACCCTGAGCCCTGCTCTCTTCACAGATGTAGTTTATGGCACAGCCCATACAGAGCTGCTGCAGCGTACCCAAAGTGGCAGCAAACTGTGGTGGGGAGTGGGAGGGAACAGTGGGGACAGGGACCCTTCCCAGCCAGGCAGTGTCACTGCTCCCTGTCCCGAGGGGCTCAGTGCATGCAGATATCACAGCGAAGCAGCTCCTGGCAAGGCAGGGTCTCCTCTTGCTCCACAGGCAGGACCGCATGCCCCGTAGCTGCTGAACGGTTCAGCAGATGGGGACCAGCTGTTGTGCCTGGCAATAGCAAGAAGTCAAGGGACGACCCCAAACGACCGAGCTACGGCACAATACCTGGAGCAGCAATTCCCCCTCAGGAAACAGCTCCCCGTCGACCTGTAGGTCTCTCTGTCCATTCCCTCCTGGGACTCTGGGCTGATCCAGCACACAGTTGCCAACATCTGTAGCTGCTGCTGCAAGCAAGAGGGCAAGAAATCAGCATGGAAGGGGCAAGCCAGGCGCCTCTCCCTCCTCCTCCCCACCCCAGTGCTACTCATGCATGGCTGCACCACACTACTCAATGCACCGGGACCTGGCTCAGATGAAGATGAGACCAGTGGTAGCTGGAGCAGAGACCTTTTACAGAGCCATCCCCAACTTGCCCAGTGCCTCCTCCAAGAGATTATTTCCCCTGCTTGGTTCCATTTCTGGGAAACCTTGCTTCTGCCAAGGTCCAAGGCAGAGATGCAAAGGATAGAGGGGAGGGGAGTGCTTCTGGGCTGCCCAGGCTAGGAAACACCACCCAACACAGTGAGAAGTCTTCAGGTTAGGGCCTGGTAGAGCTGGAGCTGGCTTCAAGCTGCCCTAGTGCCACAAGGTCTGCAATGGGGAAAAGCCTTCCTGACCTTCAGGGCTGACAAAAGACAGGGGTAAACCTTCCCAAACCGTCTGAGATGCCATCAAAGCACACACATTTTTTCTCTTTTCTGCCTTTGGCTGCTCAGAAGCAGATCAGCAGGTTGGTGACCACGGCACTCCCAGTGAGACACCTGAGCAGCTCTCTGCTCCCAGGACTCCCTGCGTTGACCTCCCTGGGCTGATTCACGTGCTGCCTCATGCTTCCTTACTAGACGCCTTCAAGGCAACGCCCGTGGGTGCAGCCAACGTGAAATGTCCTGCCCTGGTCACAGGACCTCGAGCATCAGAGGACACACAGGGAACCGGTTGTTCAGGGAGCAGGAACAAGGACAGCGGCTCCCGGGGACATCCCCAGAGTGGTACGTCATCTGCTGGGCAATTATCCTTGAAAAACTCAGTTCAAACTCAGCTTCCAACCAAAGGACAATTTTCAAAGTAGGTTTTTTTACCAACTTGACCAAAAACCCATAGGAAATCCTCAAAGCAGCCCCTGTGTAGGAATCACCCCACCTCTGCCACTGCCAGGAGCTCCTGCAGCGTTCTGAGGTCAGGCAGGGCTTGCACACCCTGTGCACAGCCACACCCCGGCTGGGCATCACTGCCTGCCACGTCTGGGCCCTGGGTTTTTGATGGCACCGCATGACCTGGGCTGGATCCACAGGGAAAAGGTCTTCCTAATTTGAGGGAATAGTAGGAAATGAAGAAAAACCCCAAACCATCCCAAGGCTGAGCACACATTTAATTTTCTCCATGGTAGAAGCTCTCACCTTGTCATTGAAAGGTTATAAAGGTTTGTTATTTTTTTTCCCCAGTAGCACTGAGTTCAAAGCCAAAATAATTCCAAACCTAAGAAAAGATTCATCTGAAATTGCTGATATGAGACATTTTGCTTTTCATCAAACCATCAATATGCAAAAGCATTTCCCCTGACAGATCTGCATTTTTGTATTAAAAACCACTTTGAGGTCAAAACGTGGCTCAGATCTATTTACATGTGGAACCTGAGTGACAGCAAGCTCCTGCCCATGCAGGCTTTCAGCAACCAGGAGCGTGTTAAAGAGAATTAGCTGAAGGTCTTGCATAAGGTGACGCAGAGGAGCCACACAGGTTTAAATAAAAGCGGAGAGGATGCTCTGAGCCCATTAAGCAGAATTAGCCTCAATCTCTATCACTGATAGAACTGGGCTACTTCAGCCTCCCCCAAACCTTGAGTACTCCTTGGAGATGCTCAGGCAGCAATCGCGTCTTCTGCCCTTTCCATCCTGTGCCCTCATTTGCTTGAGGAAAGCCCAGCTTGTGCGCAACTCCCACGGGACATGCCTCCCCCTCCCTGACAGCTCCCCTGCGGGTCGGTTTAGCCCATGCCACAAATCTGCATTGGCCCCCATGTAAGCTCACGTTTCCGTTTCTGCAAGGGACGACCCTCCGCGTAGACGCTTCCCAAATCAGCAAGAGATGGATCAGCCAGGCCAGGGGATGCGAGACCTCTGGGAAAGGTTGGGAAAGATGAGGTTCAACGCCAGGAAAGTAGTCACTGTGCTCAGTTTGCTCATCGGTCAAGGAAAGGCACATCCCCAGCAGTCTCAAAAGGCAGGTTTGCGGCAGTCACCAAGCAAAAAGCCTCCTCGCATGATTGCCAAGTGATCCCCAAGGAAAAACATCCAAAGCCCATCTGGACCACGGGTATGGCTTCAATTTGCACATGACGGAGCGGAATAGTTTCAAAATGAAACATTGGTTCTTTTTTTAAATTTGAATTCTTTTGAAGGGCTGACTCCTCTCTAAAGCACTGAAATGAGGCAAGCTGGCAGGGAAATTCAAAAAGAAACCAAGTTCTTCCAAAACAAAGCTCCAAAAGGGAGTTTTGAGAGGATGCATGTCCCGAGAGCACATGGTCTCCAAGCTCTCTCCTGGTGTCCACCAGCAGCATGGGAGAGCTGCAACGAGCTGGGGAGAGCTGCTGTGGGCTTAGAGAATCCAACACAAAACACCTATTTGCTCATTTTATGCTTTCCAGCAAAATTATTTCTTCCAACTCTCCCATTGATCTTAGCAAGGGGTTTTTAATCTCCCAGAGATGCTCACTTCCCCCACTCTCAAACACAGAGTGGTCCATTTCTGCACAGCTGAGCTAGAAAATCCTGCAGAATCTATCTCCATGGGACACACTATGATGACCTGGCTTGGGGAGAAGGCCTGGAGTACAGAGAGAGGGTAGGACACCTAAAGAGATGGCGTCCACCAACTGCTTTGCCACCAAGCATCACTGCACCGGGGATGCACGGTCCTAACTGCAGGGCATGGATTGTAACTGGTGCTTCTAAGTACTGGTGGTGTAGAGCAGCTGGTGTTCACACCCAGCCCAGTCCTTACCATCCACAGCCAGAGGCCAAGGAGATTCTGAGGCCAGTGCATGAGGCAAAATGCATGGCACTCTCCCACCAAAATAATCCAGGAATGTGTGACATGAGCTCCCTGTACTTTCGTCATCACTTCAACACCTGTGGTCTGGTCTTGTTCTTGCAGAGGGCTTCGCTGCTTCAAGAGACGGCCACCCTGCTGGGGTTGGCCAGTGGTGGAGCGAGCAGCCAGCAGACTGGCAGGGTTGAGGCTGCTCTCAGAAGCCACAGCCATTCCTCAGTGGTCTAGATGATCCGGAGACTTCCTGTACCCATTTTCAGGTGGTGACCCTGTTCATGTTCAAACATGTCATGACTGGGTGTACTCCTCAACCAACAAGTTGGGAGCAAAGTGTCCCTGTGGCTCTCCCCCTCCAAACAGGTCTCTGAACTCATCCTCGCTCAAATTGCCAAGAACTGCAGGGGTTGGGAGCAATCCCAAGAGATGCCTGAGGACATCCAGATAGAGGGCTCCAGGCCCATGTAACCACCAGGGATAGAGGCTATTCCCAGTCACTTTTTGACTTGGAAAGGAAAAAAAGTCCTTTTAATCAAAGTACAGAAAAAACCCACCCCATCTGCAACATGGGTAACCTCATGGGAGGGAGGGATCACTCCTAAAACATCCCCCCATTTGCTTGAGACAAGTCATTAGTCTCTGGGGGACTTCACCAGTACATAAATCCACGCTCACCAGAAACAACTGCAGGATGATCACCCCGTGATAGGCAATGCTGGCTCCATCTCCTGATGAACGGGTTGGTGGCTTGGAGCCTCCTTCCCCTCCCGCTGGCTCCCCAACAGAGCTGGGTGAAGGCGATGCAGAGAGCATCTCCGGGACATGCTGTAACTCAGGAGCGGAGCTTGTGGCAAGGTCAAGCTGGAGCCAGTGCTACCAGGAGAGGGGAGGACCGACAGCCAGGGTTCTCCACTCCAGCAGAGCCGACTATGTGATGGGGAGATGCCACCCCCTAGAATCCCACCGACAGTCCCGGGTCCCTCAGCCTGACAAAGTCACACCTCCAAGGGACTGATGGCTAAGATGCACTGAAAATAACTGATGGCAGGAAGAAGAGGAGATCCCTGTCTGGTGCAAGGCAGGAAAAAGCAGGTGACAGACCATATTAGAAGCTGGCTAATTCACCCCCTATTTAAGATACTCGTTGAGACTCATTTCCACATGAAGCAGCTGAGACCACAAAGTTAATGGGATTAAAAGAAAGAAGTCCAATTAAAAGAAAGAGGTCCAATACAAGCTATAATACACCCACAGTAAAAGATTTGCAAGCTATAGTACACCCACATTTGCTGTTTGTGCCCAGCTTTTTCAGTCTCCTGCTGTGCATCTTTGAGAATTAATGGGAATTAACGTAAGATTAAAAAGACCATGACAAAAGTGATCTGCAGTTACTAGACAAATTTTAGGCATTTGCTGAAGCAATTTGGTGATTATTTATATCTTCAAAGTGGTGGATAGAGGATATCGGTGTGTAACGTTTAAGGCAGGAGGGGGAAATCCAGCTCTGTCCCGAACCCCTACACCAGCCAGAGCACTGGAGGAAGCTTCCTGCTGCTGGTGTGGTGCCCAAAGACTGGAAGGCTTTCATTCAAAAGGAAACCAGGGGAGATGTCAGCCAGGATCAGTAACATTTTCAGCATTAATGAATCAGGATGTGTCCTGTACAGCCCCAAGAGCATCCTTTTGGGTTGGCTTTCTTGCCTCTGCAAGGAGGTTTCTAAGCCCTGCAATGTGGAGGAAAGACCTCAAGCATGAGAAAGAAAGAAAAAGGAGCAAAGCAATCTAATCTCTTCACTATTTGCTCATCACATTCACGAAGGAAAACACAGCAATACAGCCACGGAGGCTAACACGCCCCTTGCCTCTGGCATAGTTTTGTCACTGAAAAAAAGTTATTGGTAAAAATCCTGAAGTCAGTTCTGCTCTCATGGACTCAGTTACACCGGTGGAAGATGACAGACTTCACCCATGGCAAGCATTTTTCTTTGAACAGCCTCCAGAGACACCTGGCATCAAGAAAACAGGAGCTCCCAGCTCTTCCAGCAACACCAAGCCATGCACAACCGTTTCCTTCTTGGACCTGATCCCAAATCCCATCAAATTAGCACCAACCTTTGCCTCAGCTGTTTAACAAGGCATCGTGCCAAGCAGACCAGGCTCATGCCATCCAAGTAAAACAGGCAAATGCAAAAACCACAGATTATAAACCTATTAGAAAAAGTCACCCAGCATTTTTCCGAGGAGCACAGAAGTGCCCAGGGGAGCACTGGCAGCCCCAAAGGCCACGCCAGCCTCTCCAACCTACTGCTGCTGCAAACGTTCCCACACGGTCCTGCAGGATCTTGCCCAGGGAGGGATTTAAGCTTGGCTCCTTTCACTGCATCAGTTACTTCAGGTCCAGACCCCTGCAGCTCTGGCCCATGGTAACAGCAAACGACAAGGATGTGAATAAAAGTTAATTTAATGCTGACTGCAGTGAGATTACTCAGTGAAACCTGCTGCCAGCTGCCCCGCAGCAGAGCATCGCGGAGCTGCACAGCAGCAGAGGTGGGAAGGGAGCTGGCGAGATCTCCTAGGTCGACCCCCTGCTCAAGCAGGGGCAGCCGGACTGGGTTTCCCAGGTCCATGGGCAGTCCCTAGCACAGGTGGCAGATGGGGATCTTGGATCTAACCTTCCTAACTGCACCAGTGCAGGGATGGCAAATGTCTGAGACTGCTGGTGGGAAGCACAGACCTGGGAGGGTTTGTCCTGCCCTCCTCCATGGGCAGGTGAATGGAGACCCCCTGGGACTCCAGCTCCCATGGTGGCAGGACCATGCCAGCCAGCACATCCTTGTGGGATCCATCTCTGCACTGGTACCTGCTGGTGCTGAAAACGGCAGGTCTAGGCCTTGCTGTGGAGCTAAGAGGCTGTCATCATGGCTGAAAGGTGGCAGCCAGCACCTCTTGGACCTGGCACAGATGAGCTCTTGTTCGGCACAGACCAAGCAGAATATCCCATCACGGCTGTCTGGAGAGCCACAGGTGCCCAGGGGAAAGGCTGCATCATGCAAGACCTTCCCCAGGTTCATCCTAAATGTATTTCAACGATGACATGGGCGCAGTCTAAAAATACATCCACACATATAAGTGTCAGCTACAACACTGACTACTCTTCACAGCTTGTGACCTGCCACCTCTGGCACACCAGCATGAAGAACAGCCCCTGAAGCTCATCCCACCTGGACAGCTCCTACCTGCAGCCTTAACCGCTTCTCTCCACCAAGCCAAAATCCCCAATAACCTTGTAGGCATACCTCTAGGTCTCCACAGCTGTGCTTCCAAGGTGCAGAGCGAAGCCTGCAAAGGAGACGGGCTTGCCACATGCCGGTTGGGTCACAGCCCCTGCAGGACACTATCCTGCCCTCCCTTATGCTTGGGCAGCAGCCCAGACTGGGTGTTCGGTGGAGGTTTGGCAGGAGATAGGACAAGGGGTAATGGCTTTAAGCTGAAAGAGGGTATATGTAGATATTAGGAAGAAATTCTTCACCATGAGGGTGGTGAGGCACTGGAACAGGTTGCCCAGAGAAGCTGTGGGGGGGAAAGTGTTCAAGGCCAGGTTGGACGGGGCTTTGAGCAACCTGGTCTAGCAGAAGGTGTCCCTGCCCATGGCAGGGGGGTTGGAACTAGGTGATCTTTAAGGTCCCTTCCAACCTAAACCATTCTATGATTCTATGAGATGAAACAACAAGAACACGTGTGTGGGCCACATGTTCTCAAAAACACACACATGGAAAATGGCACCTCCTGCCCCAGGCTGACAGTGGTTTGGGTGTGGGCTAGTGGGTTACAGGGAGGTACCCCACTATTTGCCATTTGTTATGCGTTGTTAGTCATCTCAAGCTTTGCCAACGTCCAGAGCATGGTCTCATACTGGGAGAGGGTTTTCCACTGGTTCTCTCTATTGCAGACCTCACCAGCTAGGTGACCTTAATCCAGGAAGAGGGCATGGCAGCACATACCCTAAGCACAGCATCTCCACCTTGCAGAGCATTTAAAGCCCCATTTTCTTGTTGCTCTCACCCATGGCAGAACCACATCTGCAATCCCCAGCATCTGCTTCTTTTGTTACGCGAACCCTAGGGGATGAACCCCAGCACAGATCTCCAGCTAGCTGGAGGTGTTCCAAGCCACTCAGCACTAAACAAATCCATCCAAGCTTTCACGAGATCTCACTGTCTGCAGCAAGTGGAGCTCCCGTCACACCATACAGAGCCCAGAGCATCACGGCAGCCAGCAGCACTGCTAACATAGAGACAAGCTTTTCTCCTTGGGCACTTACTTTCAAAGAGACAGGGATCAGCAAAGTCACTCCAGATTTATCTGGGAGACCATCGGACATAGGTCCAAGTGGCAACCACTGCAAATTCGTTTGCAGACAGAAGCTCAGCGCAGGTCTGGCAATGAGGTTCAGCCGTTTTTCATACAAGTGACAAAACCTTTATGTGCCTTTAAGGCAGGTTTTGATAGCACCAGCATTGTCATTGCTATCCACCAGCACTCAAAGGCTGGATCTGATGAGCAAAGCTTGGAAGAGACCAAGCCCTGAACCTCCACCTTGCCATGTTTTACCCATACAACCTTGGGCAAGATTGAAACTTTCCTGATGCTCAAAGCAGGCTCTGACCCTGGGAGCATGGAGATGCTTCATCTAGTTCAGGAGAAGAGCGAACATGGGACTGCTCTACTACTGCAGGTTCCCATCTGAGGTATAGCCATCTGCAGAAGGCAAGCTGTTCCCGTAGGTGTGCATCAGCCACAAGCTGGTGACAAGCGCATGCTGCAAAGCAAAGGAAGAGGGAAACTGGGTCTTTTGGGTCTATTCCTCCCCCTGACTATGAGGAAGAGTCAGACCCAGGGGAGATAGCCACCATCATCCTGCTGGCACTCAGCACGCATCACCCAAGGACCACCATGGCTTGAGACACGCATCTTCCATACGCCAAGCCTGAGACAGTGCTGCCTTCAGCTTCACCAGCAGTGGTTTGCGCAACCTCCACACTAGTCCTAGGAGAGCGGGGAGACAAATCCTGCCAACTTTCATACTGTAGAACAGCTTGGCTAAAATATGCCGAGATTTTAGCAACCAATTTCAAAGTCCAGTCCCACCCGACCCCAGGGGAAGCAGTGGTTCAGGAGCTGACAAGCACGGCCTATCCAGATGATTTCCCTGAACACCCGACTCCGAACTCGCACGCCAAATTTCCATATTTTTTTTTTTTAATTTGCACAGGGAAGACTGCGATACCAGGCAGAAGAGAGCTGTGCAACATCTACACCGCTTGCACCAGGGGACAGACAAGTTACAGCAGATGTGTGTATGCCCCAAATAAGCCTATGGAGTCATGGAGCTTTGAAAGCTTTCCTCTCAGTGCCTGAAGCTTGTCATTTCCAGCAAACTACAAGTTTTTCTGTTTTTTCATTAAAGCAGGGACAGAAGAGAGAACATTTAAAAGCAAAGCAGATTTAAAAGATGATCCAGTGAGTCACTACCCTACAACAGCAACTCCTGGTTTCCAAACAGCCCCATGCTTCAGAACCAAGTTCAAATCCCAAAAGCACTTTCTTCGAATTTTCAAAAATTAAATCCTTGTGAGCTTCCAGCTGCAATCCTGCTGCCTGCTTATCCAACTGCAGACCCCAAGCATAAGTCATGATAACCATGAGCCTCCACAGGTGGGAGAGGGAAGGACTATGGGTTGCCTTCCACTCTGTCCCACCCAGGATGCTGCCCCAGCATGACTGCTGCCTGACTTCCTAAACCCCATTAAATAGGTCTGTCCCCAAGCCACAGGCACATAGCACCCACATATCAGAGAAGATGCAGAAGGTTGGAACCCCCTTGCCCACATTTCTGCTTGTGTAAGCAGCCAGGCAAGTTGCAGACAACACAGGAAAGCTCAATCCTACGGCTGGAGGGAGCACGAGAAATGGAGCACAAGAAAACAAGGAGCCTCAGGACATCACCCTGACCCCACTTGGAATTTCCTTTCTGAAAGGAGAGTTTGGACACTGGATATCAGCCCAAGCTTGCAGAAGGACAGATTTAGAGGCGACAACACAGCCAGCCCACAGCGTGGTTTTCCTGAAGGACAACTAATTCAGTTGCATGGTGCTGTAAAACTCACCTCCAGGTCATCAAGATTTTAACATGAACTTACCATGAATCCTGTTTGCTTTGCCCGTCAGAAAGAGCGACCTTACAAAAGTCACCGTGCAAACGTTTATCCAGTACACACAAAAATCTGTGCAAACCCAGCTCTAAATCCAACATGCACAATAAGAGCGGGGCTCAGTTCCCTCAAAGTGAGGACCATGCTTGGTCTGAGATGCAAACTGGTGGAAACACCAGGAAAGGGTCATTTTTTCAATGAAGAATAGTCAACCCCCAAACCAGCACAAGATCAGAAAAAGATCAGAAAAGCTGTAGAGCTTGTCAGAAAACACTAACCATCCTTGCTGAGCTTTCAGTACATCCAGAGAAGTTGATACCATTTCTGTCCTGCTTAGAGGAGGTCTTATAAAAAGTTTCTAAAACAGATCCTTCTCCACCAGTCGCTGCTTGTTCATGGCATCTGCGTGGCAGATGTTTTATATTGACCTGGGCCAGCATCACAGGTACCACGTGCATTTTTATGAGCCTGCTGGTTACTGCAGCCCTGTCCACTGGCATCACAGGGGAGAGCTCCAGGAAAACCTGAAGTTCCTGGGAAGTTACCAGCAAAACCCCCATGCTGAACCTACAAGGGTCTCTGAAGCTATCCAGGGAAGGCTAGGTGCTGGTTTTCCTGCTTCAGGTGGCCAGGCAGCAGGTCTGACTGGCTTAAGAGGCCAAAAAGGGCTAACACAGAAGCTCTGACGAAAGGCTGCAGTCCGACAAGCTCAGCCTACACGCAAACCCGGTATGGCCAAAACAAGCTTCTGGACACCAGCACAAAGCCTAGCCAGCTCAAATGCCAGTGAACTTTCCCTGATAACTCAAGCAGGTGTTGCACGCTCTTCAGGACAGTGTAGTCCTCTCCATCTGGAGAGGTAGGTGTGTGGATCCTTCCACCACCCCCAAGAAGAAACCAGCCAAAGACCTGTCACCTCTATAGGGTCTTCCTGAGACAGTTTCTAAACCAGCAAAAGTCGTATCAGGGGCAGCAGGAGGAAATAGCAGCCAATGCAGACATACCAGGGAGGACCAGAGCATTGTTCAGAAGCAGCAGCATCCATCTCATCTCATCTCTCAGCAGTCTTTGCCCAAGCATTTGAAATTAAAAAAAAGCCAAGAAACCCACCACCAGCACCAAACCCAGTTTGGTTCATCTCTACTCCCAGAAGCACTGCCACAGGGTAGGCTGTATGGGAGACTTGACAAAGCAGGGAGGGAGAGCTAGCAGAAGGACACCAAAGGGTGGGCAGCAGCTAACTCCTCCTGCCTTTCACAAACAATCGATCTATCTCCTGCCCCAAAGACTTGAATGTCTGCTCCAAAGACACAAAGCCAAGAGGAGGCAGATCCTCGGGTGGGCTTTTTCCACATGCTGCGTTTCTTGTAAGAACTATCCCTAGTAGTACGTGGGATTTTTACTTTTAATCTGTGACACAGCCCAGGCAGGCATACGTCTAGGGTCATCTGCTGGCATCCACCTCCCTGCCAGACTGGTTATAACCACATACTTTGGCTCCACATAAACTCTATTAACCCTTTGCCTAGGAGAAAGGGCAAGTGCCCAGACTCCATAGAAATGCTTGAAAAGAGGAACTTTTTATCAATATGGCACCAATTAAAGCTGTCTGGAGACAAGGCAAGGGGCTTGGGATGCTGTTGGAGAGAGATGGAGGCAGCAGACAGGGACGCTCCCCCAGGCGATGCCATGCTCTCCTGCTGCAGAAGAGCACGAAGCAGAAGGCAGATGCACAAAGCAGAAATAGCAAAACTGAACCGGAAAGCATGGCACAAGGGCTTTCACCATCTCCCCGCAAAACGCCAAATGTGTTACACCACGAGCAGGTTGCCGTGACTTGCAGATGACATGGGTCTTCATCAGGCAGGGCTCGAACTGAGGTCGATCTTGATGAATTGGTGGGATGATCTGAAGTCAAACAAAATGGACAGGCTGGATCGATGGGCTGAGGCCAGTTGTATGAGGTTCAACAAGGCCAAGTGCCGGATCCTGCACTTTGGCCACAACAACCCCATGCAACGGTGCAGGCTTGGGGATGAGTGGCTGGAAAGCTGTCCTGCAGAAAAGGACCTGGGGATGTTGATTGACAGCCGGCTGAAGATGAGCCAGCAGTGTGCCCAGGTGGCCAAGAAGGCCAACGCCATCCTGGCCTGTATCAGAAATGGTGTGGCCAGCAGGAGCAGGGAGGGGATCGTGCCCCTGTACTCGGCACTGGTGAGGCCACACCTTGAATCCTGTGTTCAGTGTTGGGCCCCTCACTACAAGAAGGACATTGAGGTGCTGGAGAGTGTCCAGAGAAGGGCGGTGAAGCTGGTGAGGGGTCTGGAGCACAAGTCTGATGAGGAGTGGCTGAGGGAACTGGGGTTGTTGAGTCTGGAGAAGAAGAGGCTGAGGGGAGACCTCATCGCTCTCTACAACTACCTGAGAGGGGGTTGTGGTGAGGTGGGTGTTGGTCTCTTCTCCCAAGTGACAAGTGATAGGACAAGAGGAAATGGCCTCAAGTTGCGCCAGGGGAGGTTCAGGCTGGATATTAGGAAAAATTTCTTTCCTGAGAGTGGTGAAGCACTGGAACAGGCTGCCCAGGGAGGTGGTGGAGTCACCCTCACTGGAGGTGTTCAAGGAACATGTGGACATGGTTTGTGGGACATGGTTTAATGGGCATGGTGGTGTTAGTTGATGGTTGGACTTGATGATCTTACAGGTCTTTTCCAACCTTAGTGATTCTGTGAATATGAGTTTCGGGGCAGACACAGGCAAAGCAAGGGATGGGAGTTGGAAATCACAGGTGCAGTGGTCAAATGGGAGTAATTGGCCTGGCAGAACACGTCTCCAAGGAGGGGCAAGGCTGCCAGTGAACATGAACCCATTCAATGATGATTGCTTTTCCAAAGCAGTTCTCACACTGGGAAGCACATGTTGAGCACATCCAGTGGGAACCGCTCCTGCTAGGAGACAGGGGTCCCAGCTGGAGAGCTTGGCACAGGGATCACCTCCTGGGGACCAGCATCCCCAGCTGGAGAGGGCCCTGGGAGAGCCCCAGGGGACTAGGCATGGGGGAAAAGCTAAGGGAGCCAAGTTTATTCAGTCTGGGGAGGGAGAAGATGTGATAGAAGCCTCTAAGTATAGAAAGATGCTCATGGCTTCCTACCCTCCATATGCTCTGCCTTTTCACCAGGGTCCATCACTCATTCCATCAAGCCCAAGGCAGTGGAGACTAAACATGTCCCTGTCCATACGTCCTGACCCCACTCCATGCCATGCCACGCACACACACCAGTCCATGCCTCCTCAGCTGCAGGAGTCACCCCAGCCCTCAAGCACTGCTCCATGGTGTTGAAGCAACCGCTTTTATAAGCAGGTTATGAAAGCAATCCCTGGCAACATTTCAGGCTTTATTTGCACTGCAGCCTGTAGTTCATGTCCTGCCAGCGGACTACCCCTCCAGCCAGGCTCTGCACCCCCATTTTCCCCTCTTAGTCCAGACATGTGCTGGGTGTCACAGAGTCCAGCTGTATCAGTAAGGAGGGCTGATTGCTGCCTTTCTTTGAATGTCAATGAAGGTTAATGTTATGTCAGCACCACCTTGGATAGAAGGATCTGTCACATCCCCAAATAATCACATCTTGCCATCATGGCATTAGGCTGTCTACCCAGCTACCCACCCTGCATCTCACAGGCAGGGAGTGAATCCTATGTCCCATGTTTGTCCCCCAAAAAGCAGATGACGGAGGAAGAGACACTCAGCAAGGCTCGGTCTCAGTCCAACCTTGGCTTTGAGGAGCTCAACAGCATCCAAAGCACATCCAGTGCTGTGCATGCAGCAATCACCCCTCTTGTGCAAAGGCAGCCAGCACAAGACATTTTCCCTCTGCAGCAAGGTGCCTCTCCACACCCCCATCATGTCCTTTGGGGTCCTGCTCCAAGGAAGGACCTCCTGGGTCACAGCTTTTCTGACCCAGCCACAGTCAGCTGGTACTGGCACAGGCTCAGCAAAGCCTTCAGCAGCCGGCAACACTTAGGAAGACGTGCTGGAGGCGCTCGGGGAACAGCTAACACAAGAGAGGTCAGGCCAGTGCCTGGGGCCAAACAGCCAGCATCTCCAGAGCAAGAACAAGGGTCCATCACACTCACAGCCACACAGGGTGATTCACCAGCCACCCTCAAGTCCTTTGCAGAGGCAACACACTGTCGTGATGCTCCAACACTGCCCCAGGGATGGGAGTTGGAGGAACAGAAGGGAGCTGCTCTGGTTCCCACCCGAGAAACCAGCTCTGCCAGAGAGATCCCACCATTGCAGCCCCATGTGTGAGCTACAGCTTCAGGAGCTGAACCATCCACAACTCCTGGGCCTGGGAGAGGCTCCTCAGCAGGGTTACGGCATGAGCACATCAGCATAAGAGTTCCCTGGGCTATGGCTGGGGTGAGAGGGAAGCCAGCAGGTCTGTGCAGCCAAGGTAGCTTGGCTGGCCTCCTCTTTGCAGTGTTTTTCTTGCTCATAAAGGCAGCACCACATCAGGTCATGTGTAGCATGTACAATGGATCCCCGTTCCTCAAACCCAAGGTCTGCAGAACAACCCGGGACCCCCCCGCAGAAGTATTTTCACCAGCAGTAACTACCTCAGGTACATCAACAGCTGCTGAAAACCCAGAAGGCAATTGCAGCTGTGACCTGCGAGCAGGAGGAAGGGAGCTACACACACATGGGGGCAGAAACACCCCAAAATGCCCCTGGTGCCAAGAGCAGAAGCAAAAAAGCAGCAACGTCCAGCCACAATCACTCTCCCACTGCGGTTGGTGCCCTGTACCGGGGTCTCCACAGCAGCAGGGCTGCAGAGAGGCAAACACAAGGAGATCAGTTTTCCAGGCGCATCAGCTCAACCCTCCATCCTGCAAAAGTAAACTGGGTTCTCTGGGTATGAGGCATCACCCTCAATCTCATAGAAACGCTCATTAGAGAAGCATAATAGACCCACCACAGCTGAGCCCAGCAAGGCCAGGGTGGCAAGCACAGCGGTAAACCACCAACATCTAGACCCCTCCCTAAAGAAGAAAGAGGAGAAAAATGAGCTGACAAGATGCCAAACTGAACAAGGGCCTTAGGAGGAGCCTTGTCTAATCTGCCATCCTGAACAAACAGAGCAAGCCCTGTGCAACACCTCCTGCCCAGAACACACAGCAGCCCACCGATCCTGGGGATTTTCAGTTTAATTTAATTATAAACCGCAGTTCCAATTAGATGAGGGAAACATGCCTGTTCAGCAAGACACACAATGTTTTACCTATTGCTCCCTTGCCCACGGGCTGGCGAGAGCGGGACACAGAAGGGTTTTTGAACATAAAGGAGGGGTGGCATGGCTGCTAACGAGAAGTAGATGGAGGGGCTTTGCAGGAGGGTCTCAGCTGCTGGGCAGGCACCCAAGCTGCTCCCCTCTACCCACAGTGCCATTTCTGTGTCAGACACCCCCTCCGAAAGTGATGGGGCCAAGGTCCTCCGCTCCCTGCACTGCTCCTGACCTCTCCCCAGCCTCTCCCGAATCACCTGCCTGCTCTCCACCTCCGCGACTCAGTTTCCAAGACTGAATTAGGTGGTCTCACTTTCCTAAGGATGTTGCTTTTCTGAGACACCAAGAACCCGTAACTGACTGAAGAGGATTAGATTTGGGTGTGCAGCATCCAAAAATGAAGGGGATTCCTTCCAGAAGTGACATGGATAAAATCTGTGTCATGGCAGCAAAAGGCTTGAGGGGTAGATGTCCCACGAGCATAGGACCTCTCAGCAACCATTGCCAACTCCTCCACGTTTCTGGAGACATGGTACTTTCCTCCCTGGTTTTCCAGGGATTTTTCAGGCCAGTACCTTAGCTAAAGATCCATCTCTGATGCATTAACAAACCAGGGTCTGATACCAAAACTCATCATCGTACCTTCAGGAGACAACTCTCCATCCCAAGGCAAACATGGCTTGGGGTGGGATGTAAGCCACGCAGTGGGGATTGACCCCAGGAGCTTTTCATCCCTTGCAACACGGACACTCACCCATCAAGTAGCTCTTCACCTTCAGGTATCCGACAGCCAGACGGAGAATGGAGAGTTTATCAAGCCTGGTGCGCACATCTTCAGGGAAGGGCAGCAAGCCAGTCAGCTTGTTCAGCTCCTGGTTGAGTCTGTCTCTATGCCGCTTGGAGGGGTTGGACTTCACACCCTCAGGGGGTGGTGGTTTGGGGCTGGAAGAGGCAAAGGAGACTTTAATCAAACTGGCCCTGTCCAACAGGCTCTTTCCAAACCCAGCGTTGACTTTAGTGCAGCCGCAACAACAGTAAAACATCAGGTGGCCAAGGTAAGGCCATGCAGCAGGAAGATCAAGCTCCTGCAAGCCCACAAGGCAATGGCTGGAGGAGACATGGCCATCCCAGCTGGCCACCTTGTGCAGCCCCAGCATGATGTTCTCCAGCTGGAGTGTGGGGTGATCCTCAGATGGGCACCTTAATGTACAGCCTGGCTGAGACAGCTCAGCTGGATACTACAGCCTTGCTCCCACCACTGAGCCCTGGCAGGGAAAGGGACACTGCGGGCAGAGACCTACAAGGCATCAGAGCATCTCTTAGAGGTCTGGTTAGACTTTTCCACCCACACTCTGCTCTGTCTGCCCTTTCTCCTCTTCCTCCTCATCCCGTACCCTTCCCACACAGCAGGTCTCTCCCTGGCCATGCTCCACATGCTCACACTAGGTCCTCACCATGGCAAGCACTACCTCGGGTTGCTCAGAGGATTCAGATCAGCTGCTCTGCCTGCCCAGGACCAAGTAGCCCTTGACAATGAGAACGCTAACAAATAGCAAGAAAGGAAAGTGGGAAGGTCCAAAAAGATTTGTTTATTTGAATTTATTTCCATTAGCTTCTTCTAAGTTTCCTCTGACTGCTCAGAGCCTGAATCCGTTGCTTTACCTACTAAAATTACAAAAAGAAGCACATGTCAAAGTCAGTGACAGCACTTGGACAAAGAGATACTACATCGGGTGGTTTAGGGAACAGCACTTAGAAAACAGTAGATTTTTAAAATTTGGTTTCTTCCAATCTTCTCGTTTCTGATCCTTTCAGAAGGGCATTTCCAACCTAAAACAACATCTGATGCCAAACTCAGGCTCTGAGAACAACCCTCAGTCTGCAGAAGGAGCAGGGTCCATGAGAGCAGCTCTTGTCTGTCTTAAGCTCATAGGGGGTCCTGTCTCCATCAGCTGCACTTATTTCACAAGCTACAACTGATGTCCCACCCACAGCAGTAAGAGGTTAGTTAATGACTTTAACAAGTCTGAGATGTCACCTTCTCTCCTTTGGTTTTAATGTCAATTTGAATTTTCTAGCTTGAAGAAAAACCGTTCAGACTCCCCCTCTGCATTTGGTTAGATTGCATCCCCTAACATGCAACTCCTATTGTTTTGATGTAGTTTGTCTAACCACTAACTCCCTCTCCGCAGGCATCCTTGCTTCATAAAGCAGCTTCGGATAACAGGATCTGCCCATATTTAGCAGCAATTTAAGCTCTCCCCTTTACTACAGCTCTCGAATCTCATCTGGCAGGACTGCTCGCATGTGTGACAAGAGAGGAAATGAGTATTAAATGAAATGCAGCGAGGTGCCTGTTGAATTTTCATCGCAGAGAGCTACCAAGGACTCTTCTAAGCACAGACGGAAAAATTGTAGCATTTCTCCAGAAAAGCTCAATCATGCTGTTTTGTAACATAAGCATCAGGAGGGATATACCCTGCTTCTCAGAGAGGTTGGGTACAACTCATCACCAAACTTGTCCGTACGAGCTGGGCAAAACACGCTGGCACCAGTACTTTTATGTACTCCATTAACCAGTGGCTTAAACACTTTTGAAATCACAGACACTCATCAGGAAGGAAAAAAGGAAATAGTTTTCCTTTGACTCTGTTTCTGTTTTAAAAAGAAAAAAAAGAGAGGTGTGAAGAAAACGATTGGGTTTCCTAGATGTCCTTTAAAGGAAAGTCCTCTGCCCACTCACTATCCAAATCTAGCCCACAAACAGCCAGAAAGAAGGGAAAATGAAACTGGAGATGAGCAAGGAGTGCTGCTCTTTATGGGAGCGGGTAAGAGGCAGGTGTAACACGGTCTCTTGGATAGTCTGGCCACGCATTGAAAATGCTCTGGCTGAGACACACGGTGTGACACAGCCAGCAGCGAAGCACCAGACAGCTAAAGGAGGACACCCCAACATCTCTGTTCCTGCATGTCCCCAGCTGCAGCACAACAAGGTGCTTCACGGTCACCCTCGAGGAGAGGGATGACGAAGAGGGAAAGGGCTCTGGTGATGCCAAGCAGCTCTTTTGGCAGCCCATTCCCATGGGCAAATGCTGCACCCAGGAACTCCCACAGCCAGAGGCTTCACAGTTCTCCACCCTTAGGGATGCCGCAGGGAAACAGCTTCCAGGTGCTTATCGCTGACAATTCTGTTCGCTCTCTGACAGGCAGTTATGAAGCTCCTTTGAACTCTGTGCAAGTCAGCAGGCAGAGCCAGGAAAACAAGCAGCCCCCATCACACACACCAAGGGAAAGGTATTGACTTGAGCACAACCACATTATTAGCCACCAGAGAATCTGCACAGGTGAGCACCGCAGAAAACAACATTTCCCCCACTCATGGAAAAAGTGAAGCTTGGTCTAGTTGTTTAAAATCTGTTTAAATTCCCTTCCCTTAGGACTGTTTCCATCCACACTGCAGGGCAAAGCTCTGGCAGTCTCTGCCAGCACCGGGCACCGTGCAAGGCTGTCCCAGGGAGCGCTGCTAACCAAGCACAACCCCGGAGTTCAACAAAGCAGCTCGACGCCTACGCAAAAGCAAGGAAAAGGCATTTTAAAGAGGTCTGAGCCCCCATTCTGTTTGCGAGAGCCCTAATGCGGCACAGTCTTATGAAACAGATACGGTGCAAAGCTCACCGTGGAGTTCACGGTGAAGCTGCTGAGAAAAGCTGCTGACCCCCGTGTAGATGGGCCGGAGCAGAGCCACAGGGAAAGCTCTTCTCCCAGCGGGGCAAAGGCTGTGCCGCTGCTGCAGTGTTGTTTTTCCCCAGTTGCCCTTTGAACCGGGAACCCAGCAGGAAGTTTATCACTTGCAAGCTGGCAAGTACCAAGGGATATTAACTATTAACAACAGCTGAGGTTGCCTAAGCTGATATATTGTCTCCTAATTTTTATTACTTTTTTTTAATAAGTAAAAATCCCTGAGCAAACTGCAAAGGGACCAGAGAACTCCTTAACCCCATCCTTCCCTCCCCACCCGGCTGGCTGCACATCCCGCTGCCCCAGCCCTGCTCTGCCTGGCCTCTCCCAGCAGGACCCTGCCGCAAGATCTGCCCCGTCAGAGAGGAAAATAATTGTTTCCGATTCCCGAGGTTGGCCCTGCAGTACCAGGGATCGAGGTCCCTTCTGCTCCAAAGAGACACCTTCTCCCACACCCTGAGCCACGCGAATCCAGCCCAAACCCTCAGTCTGGCCACGCCAGCCCCACCACAGGGCTGGAATTGCTGCTCCGAGGTGAGCAGGAGAAAGGTTTGAGGCAGAGAAACTACCCTCAGCATCTTCACGCTTCTTTCAGGCTCCCTAATAAACACCCAAGAGAGGTTGTGGCTCACCTTCTCGCCATAGATTTATAACAGTGATGCTCCCTCCTTCATCCCAGGCTTGGGCTCAGCTTAACATCTCACCATATATTTGTAAGGTTGGTGCTCCCTCCTTGATCCCAGACTTGGGTTCAGCTCATCTGTCTCCCCCCACAGCCTCCCAGAAATATATACCTTTATTTCTTATACACCTGGTAACCTGAGGTAAACAGGCTGATGTGACTTTGGAGCAGGTACAGGGATCCCAAAGCCAGGAAACTCCAGCGACACATCATTATGCAACAGCTACTGAGCAGCATGCTAATTAATTATTAAGGAATAGGGATCTTTTGGTAAATAGTAATTGCTGTATTTTCAATTTACGCAGGCACTGAAATGTAAGCCAGCCTGCAACTCAAACCAGCTGAGCATCTCAAACTCCCCAACGAGCTTTCTCACAGGAACACTGGGGATGAAGGACAACCATCATCGGGATTTTTATTTTCCTCCGGCACACCAGAGCCTACAGAGCATTAGCTCCAATTAAGCCTAATTAAAACAGAGAGTAGCCTAAGCATGCCGTGTCCCTACCTCTTTTTCCTTCTCCAATGCTCACATCAGAGCAGCTTAACGCACTTCCCCAGAACCCAGCTGGCTCTCGCAGGCTGGTTTTCTGTCACCCTGCCCGCTCCCACACCCCATCCCCCTGCCACCCCCGGGTGTACGCGGGGGAAACACGCACACGGACACACCGACACACACCCACCTCTTCGGCACCGGCTTCTTCCTCTTCCTCCCGGCGTACATCCCGCCGGCAGCGCCGAGCACCGGCAGCGCCGAGCACCGGCGGACGCGCAGCCGGCGGCGGGCGCGGAGAGCGGGGGGCCGCGCCCGGAGGCGGGGTTTAAGGAGGGTGGTGGTGGGGCGGCCCCGGCCCCTTCCCCGCCCCGGCCCCTTCCCCGCCCCTCCCGGGGACCTCGGACCGGCCCCCCGCCATGCACCGGCCGGGGGAGGGCGGATCCCGGGCGCCCGGTCCCTGGGTCACCGGGCACAGGGGACAGCTGCCACCGCGCTCCCCAGGGAGCCACCAGATCCTGGGAAAGCCCGTGCCCACAGGTCACCCTGTCCAGGGAGCTACTGTGCCCATGGGCCACCATGCACAGAGGGCCACCATGCCCAGGGAGCCCCCAAATCCTGGGAAACCCCGTGCCCACAGGTCACCCTGTCCAGGGAGCTACTGTGCCCATGGGCCACTGTGCTCAGAGGGTCACTGTGCCTGGGGAACCCCCAAATCCTGGGAAACCCCATGCACACAGGCCACCCTGTCCAGGGAGCTACTGTGCCCATGGGCCACCATGCACAGAGGGTCACCATGCCCAGGGAGCCACCAAATCCTGGGAAACCCCATGCACACAGGCCACCCTGTCCAGGGAGCTACTGTGCCCATGGGCCACCATGCACAGAGGGTCACCATGCCCAGGGAGCCACCAAATCCTGGGAAACCCCATGCCCACAGGCCACCCTGTCCAGGGAGCTACTGTGCCCATGGGCCACCATGCACAGAGGGCCACCATGCCCAGGGAGCCACCAAATACTGGGAAACCCCATGCCCACAGGTCACCCTGTCCAGGGAGCTACTGTGCCCATGGGCCACCATGCACAGAGGGCCACCATGCCCAGGGAGCCACCAAATCCTGGGAAACCCCGTGCCCACAGGCCACCCTGTCCAGGGAGCTACTGTGCCCATGGGCCATGATGCACAGAGGGCCACCATGCCCGGGGAGCCACCAAATCCTGGGAAACACCATGCCCACAGGTCACCCTGCCCAGGGAGCTACTGTGCCCATGGGCCACTGTGTTCAGAGGGTCACTGTGCCTGGGGAACCCCCAAATCCTGGGAAACCCCGTGCCCACAGGCCACCCTGTCCAGGGAGCTACTGTGTCCATGGGCCACCATGCCCGGGGAGCCCCCAAATCCTGGGAAACACCATGCCCACAGGCCACCCTGCCCAGGGAGCTACTGTGCCCATGGGCCACTGTGCTCAGAGGGTCACTGTGCCTGGGGAACCCCCAAATCCTGGGAAACCCCATGCCCACAGGTCACCCTGCCCAGGGAGCTACTGTGCCCATGGGCCACCATGCACAGAGGGCCACCATGCCCAGGGAGCCACCAAATCCTGGGAAACCCCATGCCCACAGGCCACCCTGTCCAGGGAGCTACTGTGTCCATGGGCCACCATGCCCGGGGAGCCCCCAAATCCTGAGAAACCCCGTGCCCACAGGCCACCCTGCCCAGGGAGCTACTGTGCCCATGGGCCACCATGCACAGAGGGTCACTGTGCCCAGGGAGCCACTGTGCCCCAAAAGTCACTGTGCTCACAGCTCACTGTGCCTATGGGCCACTGTGCCCATTAGCCACCGTGCACAGGGGGCCACCAAATCCTGGGAGCCACCATGCCTACGGGCCACCTCTTTTTCCTGCAAAAGATGACCACTTCAGAGCAGTTTCCGCTCTCCCCTTTTGCCACAACGCCTGCAGGATAATGTTCACCCACAGGCTGTGGGTGAACACCATGTTGCTGGTCTCCATGCATCATGCTTGGTGGCCGCGTTGTCCCTCCTGCGACACACTTGCCAGCCCCAGTTCCTTCCAGAGCAGCCAGGCCAGTGTAGCCTGGGAGATGTAGTCCTGCCCGAGGGACAATGCGGCACTGGAGGCACCTGAGTTACTGTCGTTTGAACATCGAGATGTTTTGTCATGCAGTCATCAGTGAAAAACGAAAAACTGAGCAGAAAGATGCAATTAAATCCTGCATTGTCCCACTCCATGGACTAAAGCTCCCCTTTTTCCCAGCCCTGCAGGTACCCCTGCGTGCCATGACTCCAGGGCTTTGCAAGATCAGCCTCCCCACCTCCCAGAGCCGGATCTTCCTGCTGGTCCCTATCCAGGAACAGCTGGCCTGTTGCCTCTCGCTTTGCATTTCCTCATGTTAATGGTGCCCAAAGCTTTTGCTCTTCCACCCAAGAGCCACCTTCAGCTGTTTTTGTGAAAACAGGGGTGACAGATGGGGACAACCATAAACACAAAGGACAGACTGTTAAAACAGACACGGAGACATCACATCTAACCATGGTTTGTTTTTTACCATAAATCATTTGCCTTAAAAATCAAGCCTGTTTATGTCCCAGTGGGAGGAAACTGTGGTAAACAACCATAAAACGGCTGCGTTGGTGGTATAGGCAGCTATGTGCCATGGCACAGAGAAGTGGTATGGTGGGAGGCGAGCCTGTCCTGTATTGAGCACAAGCAGAAGCCCCAGGAAGACTAAGGATGGGGCAAACAAATTTAATACTCCCCCTGAGGACCCTCCTGGCTTCCAACTACTTCCAGCCCAGGAGGTTTCCTCATCCAGACATGGTTCCTATCTAGTAATACTCTTCCAGGCTCCCCTTGAATCCCTGGAAACATTTAGCACCGTTTAGCGATGAGTTCCACAGCCCAACCATCACTGCACAAAGCCCTACCTCCTCTGATCTGGTTTTAAAGTCTGGCTTCCACCACTCAGGTGGTCATTTGGATCTTTGGTTGTCCTTGTTTGCCCTTCTCTTCCATCACGTCCTTTCTGAGACAAGAAGGACGATGAGAAAACTGTGGGTTCATACTGGTGCCCAATGATGTCCTTTATATTCTCTCCACCTTTCCTCACTGCTTTCCTTTTTTGATCCTTGCTGAGTTGACATTTTCAGGGAGGGACAAGACGCCACTCCTGAGGCGTAAGGCTCAGCTCAGAGCCCCGTGTTTTATGTGTCTGCGTGGGACTACATATTCCCACCTGCAACACTTTTACAATTACCTACACTGAACATGAACTGCTGTTTCCTTGCTCTGCCCTGCAAGACCCTTTGACCCCTTCCTGCCATCCTCCCCTGGATGATGGTAACTCACACCATCACCAAATGCAGCCACCTCACCGTTCACCCCATTTAGGTCGTTGGTGTCAACCAGCAGTTTCCAGCACCGATGGGGCAGAGCTTGACCTCCTGGCACTGCGGGAACAGCTCTCTTATTCCCATGAGGGTACAGAGGAGAATGGAGCAATGGTCCTCGAGAGGCAGCCCATCCCCTTCCCTGGTCATCCCTTCAGCATCGTGACAGCCCTGCCAAGTTTTTCCTACCCTCTCACTGGAAAGACTCGCCTGACATGCCAGCACGTTGCAGAGAGAGCTGTTAAGGATAGAAAGCCAGACCCAGACACATTGTATGTTGTTTTTCTTTAAGCTGTTTGCAAATTCCAGGGATAAATTCTTGAAATGAAATGTGATCTCTTCTTGTCAAGGGGCAAAGCAGAAGCAGCTAATGGTATCAAAAATGTCTCAGGTCAGCAGAACTGATGTCAGTTTGATAGGAAGTGTGCTAATACATTTGTTTATAACCTTTCTAGACCATACGTAGAGACCCGGTAATTTAGCCATGCTTTTGAATAAGGCAGGCAAAGATCCAGCTCAGCCCTGGAAATTGCATTCCAGTGCCTCCATCGAGTGGAGAAGGGAAGCTGCGGGAGGAAGATGTCCCAGCCGCCAGCACCGCGGGCTGCCCAGCTCTTGGGTGTCTTGGTGGCAGGCAGGGCTGTGGGAAGGCAGTTTCCAGAGCCCGGGGGACACCCACAGATTTGAGAAGCCCAGAGGCAGTCTCTTGTTTGGCCAAAGCCCTCCAGCCCCTCTTTGCCCACGATGCTCTCCTCCTGGACTTCTCCTCCCCAGCTCCTACAAACCCCAGTGCCTTTGCAAGGCAGCTCTACATTGCTGCCCTACACCTACTGCCAGCTTTCCTCTGGGAAAAACCACCCGATTTACCTCTTTCCACCACTGGAAGTGGACTTTGTGTCAGAGATGGAGCAAGACCTGGAGCAGCTTTAAGCAAAGAGGCTTCATAAAGCATCTTGCGCAAGGCAGAGCCAGGCTTAGGGCACTGCACGTGTTTCAAGCCTAAAAAACAGGAACCCTCCAGGGGTGTCTCTGGCACTACTGAATGCAGCAGGGAGGGGGTTGTGACTGTCCTACCTCATCTCCAAGCCCCAAAATCGGGTGCCTGGAGCTGTACTGAACAAGAAGCAAAACCATACAGCTATACCTGTTTTCTCCCCGCTCACCTGCCCCAGATTGCTCATCACCTGCTCTTACACAGACGCACGGAGGTCTTGGTGGGAAGGGACCTCTGCAGGTCTCCAGTCCAGCCTCCCACCTGGCGCAGGGAAGGCACGAAGCATCGAAGCGGCTCAGCAGGATGGTTATCTGAAGCACATGATCCAGTGGGTGAACAACGCAGGATGTCACCAGGGCTGTCCCTGCCTGTTCATGTGGGCTTACCTGCAGGAGGGGAAGCTTTGAGATGTTGGTCAAGCAGTCAAAGCAGGGTGCAGCGGGAACTTGGACAACTGAGTGTACAGGTATTGAAAGAGATGGCAGCCCATGCAGAAGAATATAATCTCCCTGCTGCAAAACTGGCCCACTTGGACAAGTCAGTTCACCTGTAGATCAGCTGCCTGCTCTGCAGCCATGGGGAAGGTTGCTGTGGACATCCCTGGGTCCAGGTTTCACCAACTGTGAAACTCAGCTGTGAGTCTCTATCAAAGCAAAAGGCAGAAATGAGTGTCTGTGGGTTTATAGCCGTTGGCCTGTACCCATCTCTCCTGCAAACACGGGGCTGGGAATAAGTGATGTGTGAGGGGAGAGACACTGGCTGTTGTGCTCTGTGAGAAAAGTGCTGAAACCTAATCAGGGCAGTGTAGGGGCAAACATTCACCCAGCAAAAACTGGTAGAGTTGCCTTTTCTTTGGTGATACTCATCATCTCCAGCAGATAGCTAGGAGGGTCAAAACTCTGTTACTGGCGTTCAGCAGGGCACTGATTTTTGGCCATCCAATGCCAGAGTATCCCTAGAGGTAAGTCTGACTGTGATGGCCTTAAGGACAGCAAGAGGTCCTAACCGGGGAGGTCCCAGCTGACTGGAGGTTAGCAAACGTGACGCCCATCTACAAGAAGGGCTGGAAGGAGGATCCGGGGAACTACAGGCCTGTCAGCCTGACCTCGGTGCCGGGGAAGATTATGGAGCAGATCATCTTGAGTGCCAGCACATGGCACATACAGGACAACCAGGCTACCAGGCCCAGTCATCATGGGTTTATGAAAGGCAGGTCCTGCCTGACTAACCTGATCTCCTTCTGTGACAGTGACCTGCTTAGTGGACGAGCAAAAGGCTGTGGATATAGTCTACCTAGACTTTAGTAAAGCCTTTGACACCGTTTCCCACAGCATTCTCCTGGAGAAACTGACTGCTCATGGCTTGGACTGGCGCACTTTTCGCTGAGTAAAAAACTGGCTGGATGGCCGGGCCCAAAGGGTTGTGGTGAATGGAGTTAAATCCAGTTGGTCATAAGCGGTGTCCCCCAGGGCTCAGGTTTGGGGCCGGTCTTCTTTAATATATTTATCAATGATCTGGATGAGGGGATTGAGTGCTCCCTCAGTAAGTTTGCAGACAACACCAAGGTGGGTGGGAGTGTTGATCTGCTCAAGGGTAGGAAGGCTCTGCAGAGGGATCTGGACAGGCTGGATCGATGGGCTGAGGCCAATTGTATGAGGTTCAACAAGGCCAAATGCCGGGTCCTACGCTTGGGTCACAACAACCCCATGCAATGCTACAGGCTTGGGGACAAGTGGCTGGAAAGCTGCCTGGCGGAAAAGGACCTGGGGGTGTTGGTCGACAGCCGGCTGAAGATGAGCCAGCAGTGTGCCCAGGTGGCCAAGAAGGCCAACGGCATCCTGGCCTGTATCAGAAACAGTGTGGCCAGCAGGAACTAGGGAAGTGATCATCCCCCTTGTACTTGGCACTGGTGAGGCTGTACCTCAAATCCTGTGTTCAGTTTTAGGCCCCTCACTCCAAGAAGGACATTGAGGTGCTGGAGCGTCTCCAGAGAAGGGCGATGAAGCTGGTGAGGGGTCTGGAGCACAAGTCTTATAAGGAGTGGCTGAGGGAACTGGGGTTGTTGAGCCTGTAGAAAAGGAGGCTGAGGGGAGACCTTATCACTCTCTACAACTACCTGAAAGGAGGTTGTAGAGAGGTGGGTGCTGGGCTCTTCTCCCAAGTGACAAGTGATAGGACAAGAAGAAATGGCCTCAAGTTGCACCAGGGGAGGTTTAGATTGGATATTAGGAAAAATTTCTTCACTGAAAGGGTTGTCAGGCATTGGAAAAGGCTGCCCAGGGAGGTGGCTGAGTCACCATCACTGGAGGTATTCAAAAGACGTGTGGATGAGGTGCTTAAGGACATGGTTTAGTGGTGGACTTAGCAGGGTTAGGTGTATGGTTGGACTTGATCTTAAAAGCTTTTTCCAACCTAAACAATTCTATGATTCTATTCTATGATTCAAAGAGATGGCAGAAAGGAAACCCCCTTGTCCAGTTCAGAAGCCATGGAGATACTCAAGCTGAAAAGGAAAAAAAATAACTCATCTCTAGTATCGAAACAGGTCCAGTGTGTAATTGAGCAGTTGCTGTGCTCAAGACTCAGTGCTCAGCAGAGTGATGGCATCCCCTTCCATCCCAGCTCCTTGCCAAAGAGAGCCAGGGACAGGATGAGCCATGGGTGCCCTCCCTAAAGGAGCACCGAAGGGAGGAGGCGTTGGCAGCACGGGCAGCCTCCAGTGACACCCCCAGGCAAGGCGAACTAAGGAGTATGGTTCAGCCTGGAGGAGACCAGGAGCAGCAGGAGATGGAGGCTAAACAAGAGACGAGGCTGCAGCATAGGTCCAAGGTCCATCTGGGAGACAGGACTGGGGACAAGGCTACCTGCAGCGTAGGTCCAAGGTCCACCTACGCGCAGGGAGGTTAGAAAGGGACAGAGATAGACACAGGTAAAGGTACAGCCTAAGACCAAGCCTAGATGCTTAGGGCTGACATTAAATGGAGCCTACAGAGCCATGAGCAGAGGACCACTTAGGGCCCACTAAGACCTGCTGGTGCTCACAGAGCCCTGTCAGATGGTCTACCAACATCCCTCATGGTGGGAGGTGTCCCTTATGAAGTGCTGTGTGTGTCGCAGGTGGGGCTATGTCAGGGTGACACAGATCCAGGGCAGGGACACAGCATGAGGTCTTGGAGCTGGGACAGAGACCGGGAGTCAGGAAGAGGCCCTGGAGGCTGGGTGGGGAGGGTGTGGGAGTCAACACTGAGGAGCCCCAGGACCAGGGGTAGTTATGGAGCCCAGGGTCACAGGCAGGCAGGGTTTGGAGGAGTGAAGGGGGGCAAGGTCCAGGGGAACCACAGGGGCGAGACCCTGCAGCATCTGAGGGCCAGGGCTCATGGTGGAGGCAACAAGATGATGAGCTGGGAGCTAAGGGGGACCCTGGCACGGGCGCCACAGCCTCTGCCAGATGGCTCAGGACAGGTCTGGAAGCATGGCCTTCTCCCCAGCAGCACCAAGGAGCTGCTCACCCACAGGTGATACAAGTCCCCAACGAGACAACAGGCTGAGAATTATGTGACAGTTGAAGCCAGGAAACAAATAGACAAAGAAATCTGATTATGGAGGAAGTTGGGCAGAGACTGGTCACAGGTTAGGGAGCAGCGCCGAGCCCTGCCATGTCAGCGGAGCATTGCAGGGACTAACCCTGCAGGTGACAGCAATGTTTTTCTGCCCACCCAGCTCTCCAAGCTGGCCCAGAGTGGAGGTGGACGTGCTCTGCAAGGCAGCACAAGGCAGCACTAAGCCTCCACTTGCTCCCTTTTTTGGAGGAGTTTCTTTTCCAGCAAACAAAAGAAGCCCCAGCCCAGGGACTGTGGTCCTAAGTACAGAGGATACACCTGGTATGAGGCACAGCTGTCCCTTCCCATCCTGATGTCTCCTTGATCCTTCTTCTTCCTCCCCATTTGTTTCAATGAAGCATTTCCAAGATCTCAAAGCTCGGTCAAGAGCTGAGCATTAGAAAGTCAGTCTTTGGTTCATTCAGAGGTTTCCCTGCTGTTTTCCATTCCTTCACCAACACGGGAGGTCAGGCTGGCTGGGCAGATGGATCTTTCCAGACCCAAAGCGAATTTGGTCTCAACACTTCCCAAAGCAGAGAGGTTTCTCCAGCGTTCCTTTTGGCAAACATGGAGCACAAAACCAAAAAAGAAGGGAAAGTAAAACTGCCCACATGGTTTCCAGCAACTGTGCATTGTAGCGGTAGGAAGACAGAAGGAGCTTCTACAGAGAAGATGCCTTGAATGCGATACCTCGAGATGTCAGCAGCCTTTCCCTGAGTCTCCAGTGAGCCCTGGGCGAGATGGGGACTTTTCTGCTCTCATAAGACGGCTCTGTGGGACAAGCCATGGTGGTGGGCAGGGAGAAAGCAGCTTTCCTTCAGCATTACCCAGCCCCATCTTGTGGCAAAGATCAGCAAAACCTCCAAGAGCAGCAGGGAGGTTCACCACCGCCACATCTGCCTGCTATCAGGGTGCTTTCCAGGATGTGTCTTCTCCTGCCCTGTGGTTAAGGCATCCCCTCTTCTCCAGCACACCCAGTCCCAGCCGCAGGCAGGAGCGTCAGGGTTGGCTCGAGCTTCAGCCAGTCAGCTCCGGTGCGTGCCCACGTCCTTGGCTGCTGTCACCTGAGCCCTGAGCCTGCTGCCGGGTTTGTGCAAACAGGCTGGGCACGTCTTGACTGCAGAAGCACACGTTGGTGAGTTATCCCGCATCTCCTCTCTTTGCCACCTCATTGTGGCTTCCATTCCCAGTCCAACTTTCATTTCTGGAGGCCGTCAATGTAGTTCACCCCCATCCCTGCTGAAAGAGGCCCAGACAGTTCTGCCACAAGCAGAGAGCAACGGTGAGAAGCACCAGGCAGATGCCCTTCTCTCTGCAGAGAGTGACAGGGATCCTCTCTCCACTGCGGCTGAGCAACCCGAGGCTGGGAGCAGCTGGTGGCATCACAAAGAGTGACAAATGCATACGGGGGTTGGTGGATCTTCACCGTCCTCTTCTCCAAGGAGAACAGTGAGACATGTAAGGATGCAGATGAGGATGGGATCATAGAATCATAGAAGCATAGAATCATTTAGGTTGGAAAAGACTTTTAAGATCATCAAGTCCAACCGTAAACCTCACCCTGCTAAGTCAACCACTAAACCATGTCCCTAAGCACCTCATCCACACATCTTTTAAAAAACCTCCAGGGATGGTGACTCAACCACCTCCCTGGGCAGCCTGTTCCAATGTCTGGCAACCCTTTCAGTGAATAAGTTTTTCCTAATATCCAATCTAAACCTCCCCTAATGCAACTTGAGGCCATTTCCTCTTCTCACAGAATCACAGAATCACACAGAATCACTAAGGTTGGAAAAGACCTGTAAGATCATCAAGTCCAACCATCAACTAACACCCCCATGCCCATTAAACCATGTCCCGCAGTGCCACGGCCACACGTTCCTTGAACACCTCCAGTGACGGTGACTCCACCACTTCCCTGGGCAGCCTCTTCCAGTGTTTCACCACTCTCTCAGTGCAGAAGTTTTTCCTAATATCCAGCCTAAACCTCCCCTGGTGCAACTTGAGGCCATTTCCTCTTGTCATATCACTTGTCACTTGGGAGAAGAGACCAGCACCCACCTCTCTGCAACCCCCTCTCAGGTAGTTGAAGAGAGCGATGAGGTCTCCCCTCAGCCTCCTCTTCTCCAGACTGAACAGGATCACTCAGAGGTGCCAGTATGGAAGGTGTCACGCTCTCCCCAGCTAGCAACGGCTAACAAACACAACCCCAATGAAAGGCCGAAAGCATAAGGCAGGACGTGTTTTAGATGGGGAACTGGAAGCTGCCCCAGATCACAGGCACCCGTACAGCTGGAGAAGGACATGGATATGGATTTCCACCTCTTCGGCTTTGCAAATCTGGAACGGTGTGGACAGCCAGACACCGGGGCCTTCGCTGTAAAAGTGAAGCCAGGTACCCAGCAGCTTGGAAGGGGGAGCGGGGGTCTTGCAGAGGCAGGGGCAGCACACGGGCTGCATCCTTCACATCCGACGACATGGCGGCTGACGGAAAGCGACAGGACGGACACAGCGCGGCCGGTGTGCGGTCACATCCTACCGCAGGAGCAGAACCAGGAATACGCAGATCATCTGCAGCGCGCCGCGCTTTGCTTCCCCAAAGCTGGAGCCCTGGCCATCCCGCTCCTCCTCGCTCACCCACCCAGCGGGGCAGGGGGAGCGCGAGGCGCTCTGGCACGGGGCCTGCCGTCCGTTTGTGGCGGAGGGGCCAAGGCCTGAGGAGCCACCGGGGACACGGGTGCAGCGGTCAGAGGCCAGATTTCCCTCCTCCCGGCGCTGCCTGCCCCCCGGCCACCTCTGCCTGTACCTGGACCCCCCAGGGCACACCTGGCGCCGGAGAAAGAGCCGGGCTCCCGGCCCCGGAGCTCCCCCCCCCCCCGCGGCCCGCTCCCCTCCGCGGCGCCGCGCTCCCCCCCGCCCGCTGCAGGCAGAGCCCCCCCGCCGTGACGCGGCGGGGGGCGTGGCCGGCGAGTAGCGGGGCGTGGCGACCGGCGCCCTCATCACCGCCCCGCGGGGGCCTCGCCCCCTCTGCCCTGACGTCATCTCTCCGCGCCCAGCCCCTTCCGTCGCGGCGGGGGCGGCCGCGTCTCCTCGGCGCCGCCATGTCCTTGTGGGTGGCGAAGCTCGGCCCGGCCGCGGCCGCTGCCGCCCGGGGCCGCCTGGGGAGCGCCGTCGTGCCGGCGGTGAGCGGGGCCGGGGAAGGGGGGTGGGCCCTGCGCCCGGCCGCGTTCCTCTGGCTGCGGTGGCCGTCCCTCAGCGCGGCCGGGAGGGCTCACCTTGGGGTGCCCGGGCCGCTCCGGCTTCCCCGCGGGGCTGGCGGCGGCGGGGGGGCCTGGCCGCTTGCGCGGCGGAGGACTGTGCTGGCAGCGCCCTCTCTCCGCCCCATAGGAGCGGGGCTGGGTCTCCGAGCCGGCCTCCGCTCGCTCCCAGCAGCATTCCTGTGCTCGGAGGCGTCGTGTCTCCGGGGAGCGCCGGGGCAGGCGGGCATACGGCGGGGGGAGGCTGGGCCGGGCCGGGCTGCTCCTTAGAAGGGGGCAGTCCCAGTGGGCGAAGGCAGGGGCTTCGGAGAGGTGGCGAAATTTAAGGGAGAGGCACAACTAAATACCTGAGACCGCAGTGTGATGACCCAGTGACCTTCAGCTTGTGAATGTGGCTTCTGGAGATGCGAGCAGAAGAACATTAAATAAAAATAAAATCTCACCTGTGTAAGCAAGGTCACTGTGTTGCTCAAAATAAGGCTTATTCAGTTTTTACCAGGGTCTCTGGGCAGCTTTGCTGAGCAAGGGCTCAGCAAGGTACTGCCTTCAGCTTTACAGGCCAGGTGGGTATTTCTTTCCACCTTTGTCCAGGAACTGTGTTGTGCAGGAATGAAGCTGTAGCTCTCCTGAGAGACTGGGAGAGGGCCCCAAGAGACTGGCAGAGGGTTTAGTGTTAATATCTACCCAATAACAAACGAACAAAAATGCAAACAAAAGCCTACTCTAGGACTGCCCTGGGGAACGCAGAGCACATCATGTGTCTGTGGCCTTCAGGAAGTCTGGGAAGTTTCAGTCATTGTACGGCTTCAGAACAGAGCAGTCCTGCTTCAAGCTTTAAACACACTCAAAATTGTTTCATGGTTTCCGGCTTCTTGGTCTTGCATTTCATAAACAGCTTCTCAGCTTAAATACTGCTTCAGTTGCTGAGCTGAAATGGCAGTGCTAACTTTCCTTGTATTAGATGTACGAGTGTGCATCCTCCTGCATGTGCAGAAGGTCTGAAAAAGCTGTGCTTAGAGCATGCCTAGTTCAGCTAAGAAAACTAAAATATACTCATTTTGTTTTTGTGTTTTCTTTCAGGCACGAATTCATATCAGCTCCAAGCAGAATTTGCAGTATGGGTGGCTGGCTTATATGTTGGGGGACAGAGCTACAAAAAAGTTCACTGAATTCAGCAAAATCTTTACAGTGGAGGGAAACTTATCTTCTGGGAAGGGCAAGCTTGCACAACGAGTAGCAGAAAAACTAGGTACATCTTATTTTCCCTATTTCTGTAATAGTTAATAAAATTTAACTGTGATTGTCATTCCTGGGTAAAGAAAGTCAGTTCACAAAACCAGCAATTCTTGACTAGGAAATTATTAGCTGGGAAATGCCGCAGTTAATGTGGAGGGCTTATAGATAAGGGGAGAATAAAATGATGGTGAGGTTTGAAGTGATGATGGGACGCTTGTCAGATCTGTGGGATGCTTCTGTAAGTATGATTTGCTGTGCATGAAATTTTGCTTCTAATGAAGTCGGTTTGCTCACTGAGCTCCTAGCTCTGGTAGAGTCACTTGAACACCTTGAGAGGTAGCATTTTCTGCAGGGATTTATGCAGAGCATCAAGGTGATTAGAGGACTGGTGGCAAAAAGATTCTGCTTAAATGATGGCACAGCTCTCACTGGGGAGGTGAAAGGTGGCAATACTTCAAATTAGGGTTTGTGTGCCCTCTGATGTGATTGACCAAAGGATTTTATGCTGTTTTCAAGTGTTGTTTACAGTAAAGCTATATATTTAAATAAGCTGAATAGATGTTTATTGTAAATGAGCAGAAGTTACTATTTTGATTGGTGCTCTGTTGTGGGTTTCTTTTTTTGTCAGGAATGAAGTATTTCCCAGAAGCAGACATCCATTACCTAGACAGAATCACAGGAGATGGAACGTTGCTGCATGAGAAATTTAATGGCTTCTGCAACCTAGAGAGATTTTACAATGATCCGAAATGCCCCGATGGACACTCTTATCGACTGCAAGCTTGGCTGTTCGGTAACCGTGTTTTACAGTATGCTGATGCGTTGGAGCACCTGCTGACCACAGGTTAGATTTCACAGTAAATAAATTTCAATTCTAAGTTAACTTATGCTTATAAGTTGTGAGTAAGCAGTTCTGAAGTGCTTTGCTAGTATCTGCATTTTTAAATGAAAGGCTATTATGTTGTTAAGCTTTTTGTATTTTTCCCCCTTAGCGAGTACAAGTTAACAGGCCATTTAGAAAAATACCCTGCATATTTTGTTAGAACAGTATCTTGTATTATTTCTAGTGAAGGAAATAGGTATCAGTTACCAATTTTATTAGTTTTAACTTGGCAATATCCGACGATTGTTTTCAAAAAGATGTTTTAAACATACCAAGACAGCTGTAAGTTGTACAGCCTTTTTAAAGCTCTCCCTAGGCTTAGTTCCTGATGGTGTCTCTTCTTTAGTCTTTTTGATTTCATTCAATACTGGTTTTGTGGTGGTATTATTACAGTTCAGGTGTTTTTTGGAGAGGTTTCCTATACCAACACTGATTTCCCTGTTGCTTGTGCTTTAATAAGTGTTTTCCAAAGAAGATGAAAAGGTGTGAATGCCAGAAAGTATCAGACACAAATGTAAATGTGCTACTTAAATGTAGTAGCACTTAGCTGCTGTAGTGATAGGCACAGTAGGAGAATATACATATGGGTGAGACAGGCATGTTCAGCATACGATACAGTATGTTTGTGCGAGCCAAAAACTTTCTCTTTCGTTTTAAATAAAACTTCTAGAAAAGCCATCAGAAAATTGACTGTAAGAGCAGTACTGTTTTTAATTTTGGCCGTTGCTGCCAGCAGTCTCTTTGAGCCTTGCTGACTGGAACCTACTTTCAATTGCAGGACAAGGTGTGGTGATGGAGCGCTCTCCCTACAGCGACTTTGTGTTTCTGGATGCAATGTTTAAACAAGGCTACATCCACAAGCGATGTAAGTTACTTGCATGCAGGAGCAAGTTATTTTACCATGGTGTGTCAGAAGTGTGGTAGTTTAGTTTTTAAAGAAGAAGCAAAGAGGCCTGCTTGGAAGATGGACTCTTTTAAATATTCAGAGTTGTTCATGAGATGCTTAGCACCTTGCTGTTGCATGCATCAAGGACCAACCTCAAGCCATGAGGCTTCCCAGTTTTTTTTCAAGGCTTTGGTTCTGCTTATATGTTAAAGAATGTGTATTGTTTATTGCTTGTGTCCTGTCAGCCAGAGACTCCTGTAGTTCTTGGAAATGTGGGTGAACATGCTGAAGGTGACCAGATGTTCTTCAGGCAGACCTTGGTCTTGCAGCATTAGGTGGGAGGTAAATAATGGGTCAACAGGGTTTGGCCTACTTGCCTTAAATGGCCAGCTCTCTTTTGAATCTCAAAGAACACAAATGTTGCTCTTGTCTTCAAGAATCCAGGAAGCTATAGGCCAGTCAACCTTAGCTTGAGCTGTAGGAAGGTGATGGAGCAAATCCTCCAGGAAGCCATGTCCAAACATATGAAGATGTGAAGGTGATTGAGAATAGTCATCATGGTTTTCTGAAAAGGAAATAGCACTTAAACACTTGATAGTCAGCGCCTCGTAGAAGGCTAGCTCAGTGGATGAGTGGAAAGCAATGGATAGATTTGGACCAGATGACCTTTAAAGGTCCCTTCCAAACCAAGCTATTCTGTGATTCTATATTGTTTATCTTAAGCAAAGCGTTCAGTGCTGTCTCTCGTAACCTCCTCATTGACAAACTGATGGATTAGATATGTGGGCAGTGGATTGAAAAGTGGCTGAACTGCTGGGCTCAAAGGGTTGTGCTCAGCAGTTGAAAGTCCAGCTGGAGGCCAATAACTAGTGGTATATCCCAGGGGAGGATACTGGGGCTGAACCAGGTTTAAAGTGGGTTTAAAACATGGATGACAGGACAGAGTGTAGGCTCAGCAGATCTGCAGATGATGCACAATTGAGAGGGGCGTGGTTGACACACCGTATGTTTTTGGTGCTATTCAGAGGAACCTGGACAGGCCATAGAAATAGTTAGATGGTAACCTCATGAAGTTCCGCAAAAGGGAATGCACAGTCCTGCACCTGCAAAGGAATAACTGCAGGCATTCGTATTCGCTGGGAGCCAACTGTCTAGAAAGTTACACGGAGGAGGACCTGAGGATCCTGATGAACACCAAATTGAATGTGAGCCAGCAATGTGCCCTTGCAGCAAAGGATGCCACCAGGATGCTGTGTGAAGATGATGGTTGTCAGCAGGTCAAGGGAGGTGATCACTAAATCTGGAGTACTGTGCCCAGTTCTGGGCTACCAGTTGAAAAAGAGATGTGAACTTACTGCAGTGAGTCTAGCACAGGGCCATGAAGGCCGCTAAGAAACTAGAGCATCCAATGCATGAGGAGAAGCTGAGAGAGTTGGGTTTTTTTGGCCTGGAGAAGAGAAGGCTCAGGGGGATGTGTATAAATACTTGATGGTATTTATGTGTATAAATACTTGATGGGGAGGAGTGCTGGATGGAACCAGTCTTTCCTTAGTGGTACCTAGTGAGGACAAAAGGCAAAGCACACCAGTTGAAACACAAGAAGTTCCTTTTGTAAAAGAAAAAAACAAACCATTTTCTACTGTGAAGGCTGTCAAACCCTGGAGCAGATTGCCTGGGAAGGTTGTGGGATGTCTATCCTGGAGATACTGAGAACACTGTGGGACACAGTCCTGAGCCACCTGCTCTAGCTGATCCTGCTCTGAGCAGAGTGGTTGAACCAGCTGATCTGTGGATGTTCCTTCCAACCTGAGTGATTCTGTGGTTTGGGATTATGGGCGCTGAGCTCCTGAGCAGCACAGTGTTATTGTGTTGGTGCCTTGCGGGCAGATGTGTGGAGTCTCCAAGCCTTGGCTAGGAATGGAGCAGTTATGTCATGTGTAGGAGACCAGCCACAGCCAAAACATGCAAACTTACAGCTGCACAGAAGTTTGAAAGTCTGGAGAAAATAGTTGTAAATCCCAGCCATCAGCTGACCCCTTAGTAAATTGCTATTGAAATTCTTGTTTCTGCCTGTTCTTAGCAAATCTGGCATTTTGGCTACTCCTGAGGTGAAGGTAATTTTTTCCCTGACTGCCTCGTGTTTCTGCTGTCTTGTTCGATTTGGTTTAGATTTAGGAGGTGTATATTTGTTTTTTAACACCCACTGTAAGTTGCAATTTCTTGCTGAATGAGTTTGAGAGCTGGTTATAATGAACTGTGTTGTACTGCTCTGCATTGGTGAGACAAGCAAAGCCCAGCATCCTGCAATTTATATTTAATATAAAATTCCAGCAAGTAATGGATTGTACTGAAATTCCTAAACAGGAAACATCTTGATTAGAGGTACTGCTGACTGCTGCGTACTGTGGTGCCAAGCACAGTGGGCTTTAAATTTTTCACCAACTGTTTGAATTTGAAAGCCTGGCACTAAGTTTCTAGCTAAGCTGGTGAGCCTTATTGAGGAAAGCTTGCACTTGAGCTAGGTTTAATGGAGCCTGTGCTATTCATGCCACTTAAGTGTTGAATAGATGCTTCCTCTGAACCTGTGTGGCTTCCTAATCACCAACTATTACCCCAGAAATGCTTTAGGTTATTGATGTGGTAGAAGAACCCAGTTGCACAGAACCAACCAACTCTTCTCAGATATATTTTTCTGTACGCGAAGGTTACGTCCTCCAGTCCTGTCCTCCAAAGTGGAGTCTGGTTGTTGTGGTTTTAGAGAGAAGATCGGCTGTTGCTCACATAGAGCACAGAGCTATCGAGTAACAGTAGTGTAGAGTATGCCTCCAATACAGGTGAAGAGGGACGCTCCTGGGTTGGTGACCTCCTCAATATTTGCTTTACCCCAGCATGATTTTGTGTATGCATTGGAGGGCAAGGCAAATGCCTGCCTGATTCTTGGGTTTCCTCCCACGGTGGGAAATAAAGTCTTCTTGAAGCGTGTGACTTTTTTCCATTACCACCTTTGCCACACTATAATCTTTGGAGTAGGATGGGGCCATTTATTTTGTGTGTGAGGCTGTGGCAGAAGGCAGCCCCAGCCAGTGGTCACCTCAGGTGACCTAAGTGTTGCAATCCCTCCCTGGTATTTTGAGAGGCTGTCTTGAAATGATGGAGGAAAAACCTAGGTTTCTTTAAACTTAAGTCAGAAATAAATCCCCAGTGATATAACTGATGTTAGATTCCTATATCTCAGTGCTTGTAGCTTCTTGATTTGATTGTGTTTTCACTTTCTGTTTCTGGAAGAGTGTTTATTCTAAAAACTTCCCGAATCCTATTTGAGGAAAAGCCTACCCTAAACTTGCTGTATCAGCCAAGAAGAGGAGACTACAAATACAAAGGTGGGGGTTGTGTTTTATTTGCAGATAGAACGAGTTTAGCAAATGCAGGAAAAAACACTCAAGAAATGGTTGTGGATTCATTACCTGGAAGGTTACAATTGTAATGCTGTTCTTACTGCACTTGTCCTCGTTTGCAACATGTGTATGTGTTCAGTGGGTCTGCCTTTAGCTCTCTGGTGTGTTTGTTTTTTTTATACAGGCCTTGATCACTACAAGGAGATCAAAGAGATCAGCATTTGTGAATTCCTGCCGCCTCACTTGGTCATTTATATTGATGTACCCGTCCCAGAGGTGCAGAAGAGGATTCAAGAGAAAGGCGAAGTAATTTTGTCTCTTGCCACTATTACTGTCTGTTAATGTCTGTTGTAATCGTGCCCTTACGCGTCAGTCCTGTGGGGTTTGCTGCAAAATCCTGCTTCTGAAAAGCTCCTCATCCTCTTAGGTGTAAGAACCCTGTGTTGGTGACGACTGTGTGGGTGTTCTGGTATGCTTGCTCTAAAAAAAAAAAGCAACAAATCAATTTTGACTGCATCAGTATGCTGTCATTTCTGTAATGAGAAGCTCTGTAAAAATCATCTGCCCTTAAAAACCAGCCTTTGTAGCTGCTGTTTCAGGAGTCATGTCCAGGTAATATGCTTCTTGCAGCATGCTCTAAGATTATCTGTTCTTCCTGAGTGCCAGAAACCCCAACTGACTGTCCCCTTCTCCAGCTTCCCCAGCTGACTGCTGTTTCAGACCTGTGTTGACGTTAATGTGTGGGTCACTTGTGATCAGCAAGTTCAGTTAACTTTCTGAAATGTAAGAAAATTACTGCTGGGCGCTTTTGTGTTAACACAGTGAAACCACCAACTTTAAACTTAAAACAAATTTTGTATAGGTATTCCATGAGGTATAAAATCCAGGGTGCTTTCTAGCTACTCTGGTATAAAGTCGATAAGAAATACAGATGCTTCTTGTCACTAGTGCAACTTCAATCTAGTCTGAGGTGATGATATGTAACTCTTACCTATTGTTGATCTTTGACAGTTGTGGGACATTCTCACTTTTGCTCTCAAAACCCTGTGAGGGTGGCATAGTTTCTCTCCAAGGTGTCTTTTTTTAAGTCATGGTATTGGATGGAGACTAAGTTAAAAAGAAAAGGAAAATTATCTTAGTTCTGTAGCATTGTCTTCAAATTACCTCTCTCGTTATATCAGCATATTGGATTACTGGGTTTCTGAAATAGTCTTGGATCAGAGAAGCTGTAGGGTACTTTGTATAATGACTGATCTAAATAAGGCTTTTGGTTTGGGTTTTTTCTTTCCCCTTCTGTGATATTTGGACATGTGCTTGTAACTGTTCTCAGATGTGTTATGAGGATTAAATGATGTTTACGTTGTACCTTGTTCAAAGACTAAGGGAAATTGTAGTCAAGTGAAGTATTTAACTGTGGAAAGGCTGATAGATTCAAAGAAAACTTTGGTCTATTACTAAAAAATTCTCACATCTCTCAAACGCTTGCCAATGCCTGCTTCTCTTGAAGCATGTGTGTGTATGTTAGTGTGCTAGGGTGACCTAGTAGCATTTCATTTTGCGTTTTTCTGCTCATTTAAGAGGGAGACTGATGATTGCCAAAGGGAAGTGACTTCAAAGCTGTAAATGGAAGGCTGCCCTTACTGCTTCGTGATCTGCGTGGCCTGAGTTGCTTAGTCTGCTGGTCGAATGACTCTCCCCTTCTGCCCTCCAGCAGATTAGGCCATGACTGAATGTGCCTCTGCACTTTAATGAACAAGATCCTTTTGTATAGGAAAACCACAGCTTTTTTTGTTTTAGCAACTTCAGTGACAGAATTAGAAGCTTCTTAATGTATTGTGGGAACCTGTGAGTTTTTTGCCATTGTGAGCATAAAGGTCGGTGGCATTTTTGAGACCTTCCAGCAGAAATTGCTGGTGTAACTTATAACTTCCTTGGGGCTGTGGCACTGCTGAACACTAGTGCTTGTTTGGGGATGGTATCTTTGGGAATTCCACCGTCTTGGCAGATGGAGTGTTTCATTGGTATTCAGCGCGCTATTGTTGCAGGGCACCAGAAAAAGAAAAGCCCTCCAGTGGGCCCACCAAGCAGAGACATAGAACTTTCTGACATAATGGGCATCTTGATTGAGCATTGGAAGCAAGAAATGTAATCTAATTTTAGGATTGAACTGAAGGAACACATGGTAGATTAGAGAAATTCCTGGCATTTTACAGATGGGGCATTAAAGTACACTGTGTGGTAGATGAGCTGTTTAACAGCATGAAATTTCAAAGAACGATTTTGGAGTGGATGGTCAACCATCCGCTTGCCTGAAACTGTGGCAATGGATACATGTTGGCCCTCTCGTTGAAAGACTCAGGCAATCTTCTATTTTCTGAATGATTATATATAAACTTCCTTGAATGTGCAGGTAGCTAGGATTGATCAGTCCTTGGAAAACTAATCTTTTTGAGGCTGTTGATGTATGGGGATCTTAGTTTACACGAACTCAGGGAAAATGAGGTGATTTCTGTAACAAACTGAAATAAATTGGAAGAAAGTTTTTTGCTTTTACATCTTCTGTTTAACCTGCCTTTCCCTTTCTTTCTAGGTTCACTAGTGTATCAGAAGAATCTTACTCATATGGCTAATCATTAAAACCATGGATGTAATAGTACAGGGCAAAGCAGCGATTAAGGCAGAGTGACTTGTTCTTTAGGGTAGTTTAGATATTTAATGCCACGTAAGAAGTTGTAAGCACTCCAAATGTCTTAATTCTCAAAACTTTCATTAATGTGCATGTTGGTTCACTTGGATCTTTGACTGCTAATACAAGAGTGAGCTCTTGGCAGATCATGTAATAGCACCTTCTGCTTAGGCTGGAATTTGTACTGGTGGGAAAAGAAAGAAAACTCATTTCACAACATTGTTTTCTATTTGTTTTTAGCCATATGAGAAAAAGGTGTCTCCTTTGTATCTCCAGAACATTGAGGACGCTTACAAGAAAACCTTCTTACCAGAGATCAGGTTAGCAAATAAAACTGTTTTGTCTATTGAGCCTTCGAGTAAAAGCGTGTGCAAATCCTAAAATCTCTGCCAATTTAAGCAAATAAAGTCTCACATGAGAAGTCCTCCTTGTGCTACGTGGTACAATATTATATCCTAATGATGGGGTATTGCATCCGTGGCATAACAGCTATGTATACTTGTGTGTAGTTACCTCTGGCATCTGAGAAGCCTGATGCCGTTGTTAGAATATTGGAAGATTAAAAATGAAGTCTTTCTAGGTGTGAGCTTTATAAAGCAATGTTTTTTTGACTCTTAACAGATTCAGAGTGGGGGAAGTGTTGTGTGATAGCAAATTAATTGAATTTCATTAATTGACCTACCTAATATGTTGCTAAGCCCTGATTTGCAGTAGGTTTTTTCATCCTGCTGTCTTGGGGCATTGCAACTTTGCTGTCATGGAGTCAGATACAGGGAAGCATAAGCTTGTTCTTAGTTAAAAGAGCACTTCAGGAGCAAAGACAGGAATCTGGTCTGTGTTTGCTCTGCAAAAACAAATTCTGTCTCCCTTTCTGACAGTATTCTGTATGTGGTTGGCATCGACACCTTTGCTTCTCTTTTCTGTTAGCTTGCAACAATGGTTGGAGTGCTTTCTTGGAGTGACGTCCAAAATGCCGTAGCTATAGCAGCGTGTTTGTGCTTGCATGACCTGAGGAGAGTGTGATGCAATGTAAGTTTTTCTCAGGCCTTTTTGGAGAGTTTGGATTTTTTCTCTCCTAGAAACTCCTTTCAGTTGTCATAGTTTTGGCTAGTTTCTTGATAGTGGTATGGAGAGAGAAGAGAAAACCTTTCAGGTAAGGGACTGTGCCCTTTTCTAGTTCTGTCTCTCCACCTCATGAGGCGTACACCTGATAGCCTTCCACATTCGAAAAGGATTTGATGGACTTGTTGGTGCTGGTAAATAAAGACTGCACTGCTACTTGCTCTGAGAGACTCAAGGTGCTCTTCTCTGGGCTCCCCTGGCTTTCTCTAGCTGGGAAGCAAGAATGTGTGCACTGTAAACTTGAGATGAGACTATTATTAGTTTGCCAGCTATCCCAATTCCTATAAAAGACCTCTATCAGAAATCAAATTGTCCTAAAAATCTAAAAGCACGTGACCGTAAGCAGTCTTGGTCCCTCATGAACAAATAGCTTTCTGGAATGGAAACTATTAAAGGTCACAGAGCCAGGCCTACTTTACATCAAAACGATCTCTAATCGTGCAGGGTTTGGTGTGTGCATGAAGCGAACTATTGAGTTACCTGAAGATCTACTTTGACTTAAATGTATATTGTAGCCTGCCTGTTTCTCCTTGCGTTCTTGCTCCATCTCCCAGGGTAAATCAGTGTAATTGCGTTGTCAGCAACTGAACTGAATAACTTCATATTGAGCTTGTCATTCATACAGGGCAGAAGCTGTTGGTGTGATGTGTGGTCCAGTGCATCTCCCCCAGGTTAGCGGCCAGCTCGCGGCTGTCAGAAGGGAATGATGGGGGCTAAGGATGGAGAGGGAGGGTGGGAAGCCTTGGGACTGTCATCCCCCTGAGGGCAGAACTGTTTTGAATTTACTGGTGAGGAGAAAAATGCTGCTTGTTCTTTGGATCAAATCAAGCCCCAGAAATATACTGTGGTGTGTAGCGAAGCTAAATCCTAGACCTGGTCCTGCTGTGATTTCAACTCTTTCCCCTTTGTCTGTACATGGTCAGTACACTTGTTAAGCAAACACCCTCCGGTTGGCATCCTCATCAGCGGATGGGCTCACAATAGCTTGTCAGATCAATCTTTGTGCTCGGGTCTGAAGAAGGAAGTCTCTGTCCCCTTGATGTGGGGGAATTGTGAATGTGTGAAGCTTCAGCTTTGTGCATCTCTGGACCTCACTGATGGCTTGTATATTGGATAAACACACAGAAGCTTCAACTGTCTTTAACTGTCTGCTGGCTTGCAGAGTGAGGGTGCAGTCAACTATATTCATTCCTGGCTGTTAGTCTCTAGGCAGACTAAGAAATATTTGGTTCCCTAACTCTTGAGGATGACCAAAAGCTGGTTCAAACAGGCTAGAAAGAGTTATTATAGACTGTTGAACAAACTCCTGCATGCTTTCCATATTCAAGCTTATGTTTGCTTGTTCTCTTGCTTTTCTTGAAATGCAGCGGGAAAATAGTCTAGTTTGTTACTTAGCAAAATTCCTGCTACCTTGTTCCATTTAATTGGAGCAACTTGATCCTGCTTGAAGTGGTGTGTTTTATGGTGGATATTTGGCTGTCTTAAAATTGGTGCTTCCTTTCTAGTCTGACGTGTTTATGAATGTCTTCTAATGTTTCTTTTGATAGTGATTTGTGAGCTTGGTGCTGTGGCAGGTACTACCTCGTGATTTTGAACAGACAGCTTTTGTTTTTTGTTTGATTTTTCTTTTACTGGACCAAAGCCCTAAGATTGCTAATGTTCCCTTTCATATCCAATACTGAGCAGCTGTCCTCTCTTGATGAAAACCCTAATAATCTGCAGAGTATCAAGTGATTTGAGCTGCACTGTTAATGCAATTGCCATATAAGACTCTGGTTAAGTCTGACCTCGCCCATTCATTACTGACAGTTGATATTGAAGATCTGAGTATGCTCCCTTTGAAAGGAGGCCGTTTATTCTCTCTTTGTGACTGAAGAGTCATGTGAGGCTTCCTGCTTTGTTCTCAAGTTGAGAACAAACTCTTGGCTTGGCGGTTCGTAGGAATAAAAGGCGTTTTATAAATGAACTTTTTTCCCAGAGCTGTTTTGACCAACCAGTGTTAATGCAGACCAGGAACTAGTTTGGACTGCTGCAGTTATAAGTTATTTTGATAATGTGACTACTTAGAGCAACTTAGATTGCCAGCCCTAATCCTGATTAAACTTGGAAGTGGTTGTGCTAAGCAAAAAGCCTGCAAATTCTTCTCCATGCTCTTCAGCTTTGCTGTGTGTTGTTTGATATACCGTGCACGTTGGGAATCCATTTTATTTTCTCTTAAGCTTTTGTTAGCTGAAGGAAAGGTCTTCCAGGGCAGCTGGAACAAGTTTGGGAACAACTGTTACAGAGGGTGGCTGTGCGTATGTAGCAGTGAAACAGGTTTATGTAGGACCTCCTGTCATGGCCCTGCTCTGCAAGTGGCTTTTCTATGAAGGCTGCTGTAGGAAAACAATCTTGTAACCAGGAAGTTATTACCTTTTTTAAATGATTTTCTACTTATAGATCCTGCTGCCTGTGTTGTATTGGTTCAGTTAGCTCAGTAAATAATGATGAATGAATATATTCTTCTGTTAAAAATTACCCACAGGTATTAATGTGCTTGTTCTAAAATGAAAGGTCTATGGAAGTTTTGGGTTAGGCTCGCTGAAAATTTCACTTGGCTTCAAATAGTTCGGGCAATTGTAATTAGGGCAAGTATCCACATTAGTCAAATGGAAACAAATTCATAGGTAGTTTTTTCATTTTTTTTAGCTGAAACTGTGTAGATACCACAGGCCATTTGCCCTTCAAAAACAATTTTGCACCAGGAAAGAAACAACTTACAGGTCTGACAAAAAATTTGTTGCAAGAATTCCTAAGTATGCTAAAAAATTGTAATGGTTCTGGTTCTGCATTTGTGCCTTTGAACTTCACTTCTGTTTCATTTTGGAGCGGGGGGAGAAGATGGGTAGAACAGTTGTATCAGGGGAGTTCAATCTTTTCCTCTTTTTCTCTTTGCAGTGAGACCAGTGAAGTTCTGCAGTACACAGCAACTGAGGCAGAGGATGTGGAGAAGGTAAGAGTTTGCTGCATATATTGATTTTTTTTTTTTGACTTCCAAGACTGAAATGTAAAGAGAACACATTGTCCTAGATAACAAACTTAGTTAACTGCTTTAATGCATTTAGTGTTTGTTGCTATGGCAGTGATCTGGGCTGGGTCTGTACTAGAATATTTGGATGAGTGAAGGTCACTTTGTCAGGAGAGTGGAAATCCCACCCCCCCATCCCTTTTGCCAAGATACTGGGCTATCTGAGCAAGCAAAGCCTTATAGACCACATGATTATCTCTAATAATTTTTTAGTGTCTTGTCTGATGTAACTTATGGCAGGTATTTCTGAATTTGGTTTGTTTTTCCAAGCAAATCCTGTGAGGGAGGTGGAAACAGCATTTCCTGAGTCCCTGCTGCGCTGTGCAGTGTTTGGCTGTTCAGTCAGCATCCCTGTTTGAAGTGGCTGGTGGGAATGGGAAAGGCTCTGCATAGCTTAGTTTGGGAACTAATGGCATAAACCGAGAGGTAAGTCACCCCCAGCATTCAGCTGAGACTGTCTGCCAGTGTAAGGTCTGTCTCTCTTGGCTTTTGCTGTTGTGCAGCTTCTCATGATCTGGGTTGGTGCACAGGTTCCTCTGTGATAAAATAGCTGTTGTTTTCTAAAAGCTAGTCATGATTTGATTATAGCAAACAGCTGGATAACTAGAGCTGTTACAGACTTTGTAACCCTGGGCTATTCATCTGTATGAGCTAGCACATGGTATCCAAACTGCAGTTTTTTCTCCAACTGGTTTTGCCAGACTCATTAGCCCTGGACCAAGCCAGATAAATTGCCTTCTCATTGCTAGAAATAAACCATCTCTTACTATGTGACTGGGTTAACATGAGATCACTGCTTCCTCCTACTCCACTGTGTTATTTTTTTGGAGTAGGTGTAATATATTTGCCTTATTTCAGCAAACATTCTTGCTCATGGAGGGTTACTAGTGGGATAGCAGAAGCCTTTTGCTTCCCCATTGTTAACTTCTCTCTGTAGCTGCTGTCCCCTGCCGGAAAGAGCAACAGCCTTTTGTAATCCTGGACAGATTTGTAGTGGGCCCATTTCAGGTCTAGGGATGACAGTTACATGGTGAATCCCTCAAAGCTCACTTGAATTCTGTGGTAGCAGTAAGGATCTCAGCTGCACTAAACATACCTTTTCAGATATGTCTTGCTGATTTTAATGTTCTCATCCTCTGTGTTTCTTGTTTGAAAACTCTGATTATCCTTCTAGAGTCCATTTAATGGTCTCCTTTCCTCTGTTAGAGGGGAAAAGAAATGTGAGGCTGGTTATATTGCTTTTTGCTTTAGGAAGCAGGTCCAGACCTTTGCACAGCAGTATGCAATTAATTCCTAAATGACCTGGGAAGAGAGAAATGGCAGGGTGATTACTCTGAGATGGAAAACTTAGTAGTTTGGTGAAGGGCAGATGTTTAGGAACGTGTAACAAGCTTTCCCAACTTACATGCAAAAGGAAAACAATGTTTGTTTCAATATACCAGCACGTGTCACAGAATCACTAAGGTTGGAAAAGACCTGTAAGATCATCAAGTCCAACCACCAACCCAACCCCACCATGCCCACTAAACCATGTCCCACAATGCCTCGTCCACACATTCCTTGAACACCTCCAGTGATGGTGACTCCACCATTTCCCTGGGCAGCCTGTTCCAGTGTTTCAAAGCTCTCTCCGTGAAGAAATTTTTCCTAATATCCATCCTGAACCTCCCCTGGTGCAACTTGAGGCCATTTCCTCTGGTCCTGTCACTTGGGAGAAGAGACCAGCACCCACCTCTCTGCAACCCCCTTTCAGGTAATTGTAGAGAGCGATGAGGTCTCCCCTCAGCCTCCTCTTCTCCAGACTGAACAACCCCAGTTCCCTCAGCCACTCCTCATCAGACTTGTGCTCCAGACCCCTCACCAGCTTCGTTGCCCTTCTCTGGACGTGCTCCAGCACCTCAGTGTCCTTCTTGGAGTGAGTGTCCACCCACCTGCACTACGTATGACATTCAGCAGGTAGCAGGCCATCCTACTGCAGAGATTTGCGTGTAGCTTTGTGAGGGTACTTTCATCTTGACATGGACATGTCTTAGAGCCTTTCCTAACTAAGCCTCCAAGTCAGTGCTTAACTAAAGATCTGTAAGACCAACCTTGGCATTCATAGCAAGGGAGATTTCTGACTGCTTACTTTGTGAAGTTCTTAAAAAAACAAAACAAAACACCAACAATGAAAAGCATATTTGAACATTTCTAAGTGTTGCAGGAGGCACTCACTTGCTGATGTACTGGGTTTGACTGGGATCAAGTTAATTTTCTTTGCAAGAGCCCATAGGGTCCTGTGCTTTAGATCTGACCAAAACAGCACTGATAACGCACCAGTGTTTTAGCTATTGCTGAGCAGTGCTTGCAGGGCGTCAAGTCTGTCTCTCACTCTGTCCCCTGTGATTAGGCTGGGGATGTGCAGAGGTTTGGGAGGGGACACAGCCGGGACACCTGACCAGACTGACATTCCACACCATGTAACGTCATCATCAGCCATAAAACTGGGGGAGGTTTTTTCCGAACTAGTGGTTGCTGAGAGCTTGGAGCTGGAAAATCTCCTGGATCTTTGAGCTTGGTTCCTGCTGTTGCAGTTGGTGATGAATCCGTTTCAGCTGAAGTCTGCAGTAAACTCTCCTCTTTTAAGCCTGACTTTGGAACGAAATGTAGATTTTAGTTGACGTTGTGCATGACAATAGTCTGCACCTAATATCTTCGTGTTCCCATGCAAAAGCTTTATGAAGCAGAAAATATTGGCAAGGACTTTCCTGGTCCTAAAAATTTAACCCCCGTTAGCTGTGTTGCAGTGTGTTTCTAGGCCTTTTAGTTCCCTTTATGAGAACGTGGTTGTATGCTACATCTTGGGTCCTGCCCTGTCGTGTCTGGATTTCTGGACACTCATGCACTTGATTATAATTCTTATTGTAATATTTATTAGAATTATAATAAAGGTTATAATTCTTCATTAGTAAATTTGTGAGGCAGTTTGAATTTATACCCACAAAAAGGGCTGGCGGCTTCAGTGTGACACCAGATAAATAGAAGTTCGCTGTGAAGTCACACTTCGAGGCAACTGCTTGCATTTGGAGTAGTGCAAGATTTCTAAAATCTCTGAAAATTAGGTGTTTTTAGAAGCATCAAAAAAAAAAAAACAACCAAAGGCCTTTCCCTTTGTTCTGAGATGAACTGTATTTATGCAGATAGCTACCCGTGACCTTTACCAGCTGACAATTGACATGAATTCCTTCTGTGTCGTTTTCAGGAAGGGAAAAAATAACTGAAGAGGGTAAACCTTCACATCTTGTCTTAGTCCTGAAATTACTGTTTCCAAAGAGCTCTTGAATCTTTGAGGTTTCAGTCTTGTGCATACCCCTGTGAAAAACGAGAGCACAGCCTCATTATTTTTTTACGCACGTGAGAAGAAAATACTGTTTTAATGCTAGCAGGGTAGGGGTGCCCTTGCTTGTGTGCTAGATAAGTAGGCACTCCTGGTCAAAGTTCACACACCTGCAGCCACAGCGAGGATTCTGCTTTGCAGTGAGAAGCATCCTCTGTGGCAAGAAGGATCAGCATCCCAAGAATAATACGTTCTTTGTCATGTTTTTAGATTATTTTGTTTGAGAGACAAAAATAATGAAATGGGAGGAAGCTGAAATGAACAAAAAAATGAGGCCAGGGTGTGGATGAGAATATTGAGCAATTATAGTTAGTTTTTCAGGATATCATAAAAGAAAGGATAACAAGATTTGAGAACTTTGTTTCAAGAAGGTACCCACAGATGCTTGGTAGAAGAAACAAGAGAAAGTTGGGATGGAGGGGTTATTTGCTTGTTTTCTCCCCTTCCTTCTCTCTGAGCATGTCTTGAAGTGGTTGATTCCTCCCTAGATTTTTTTGTAGTAAAACCTATTGCTAGAGATTTTATTTTAATCAGGGTTTAAAGTCAGTCTAAAGCTCTTATTGGTCAAGTAGAGAGTCTACCAAGCTCAGCTACCTTCTCGTATCCCTGTACACAGGGTCATCAGTATGCACTGATGTAGTTCTTAATTTGGTTGGACAAATCTGGAGTAGAGGAAAGATTATTATTTTGAAGTCTAAGTACAAGATGGTATCATTTTCATTGCGAGATGTTAGCTATAGAGCTCCATACTCTTTCCACTTCAAAGAATAAAGTTGGTTTTTTCCCTTCTGTTCAGATTCAGTTTATCTTTGGAATGAAATAGTTGAAAATTGGAAATAAGGGTTGGCAGGAGAGATACGGTTTTGGCTTGTGGGGTGTTTGTTTACACAGGTGTATCCTGTTGGTAGATAGCAATATTTAACTGTTAGCTAACTTCAGTCTACAGATTGTTTGCTATGTGATTTGGAGGCTTATTTTTTTTTATGACCTTAGAGTTTAATGGCTTTTGATTTGCTCATAGCAGAAATACTTCAGAAACAAAAGTAATTTCTAAGTTGTGTGTGTTTTAAAAAGATCAGTCAGGGTTTCATATTGTAATTAACATTGGTTCTAGTGGCTAAAGGAGTAGTAAGTGCTGAAATGAGCTTCATTCGGGTGTTTCAGACTGCTTTTAGATGAGGATAAAACTGGGAATAAAAAGTTAACTAATATGTTTGTTAAAAAAAAGTTCTTAAAGCCCTGGATATTAAAAAAGGGGTGGGGTAGAGACGAAATAACTTAAAAACTTAACCAAAATTGCTTCAATTCCTCTGCGCTTGTGGATAGCTTTTTGTATTTATGCATTAGTTTTATTCAGTGTCACCAGCTTGCGCAGACAGGAGAAGATGAAGATGGGAGGCTGCTGATAGACCAGCTTGGTGCCGTGTCCTTTGCCAGTGCAGAATTGAAAGGCTCCAGAGCCAGCCTGCAGGGATTTTTCAGTTGTAGGTGCTGTATGTGGGCTGAGCTCCTTCCTGCAAGCTGTGGTCTGAACTCTATAGCCTGCCTTGCTCCTTGTGTCCATCTCTTGCCTAAAGAAACAACTTGTGAGGAAGGAGTTTGGGGAGAATTCAACTGATGGAGCAACCTGTCGGGGTTTGGTGGTTTTGTCCCCATAAACGGTGTGAATAAGAACAGTATCACCTTCTGCCTGCCACCCTCCAGCGCTTCCAACAGCAGCACTCACCCGATCACTTAGAAATTCTAAGCTGTTCATATTGGCTTAGTTGCAAAGATTATGGAAAGGGGTCTCATTATTGAAACAGTTTTTTCTAAATCCTACCGTACTCTGCAATATATTAAGACCTGATCTCTCCTGGCCATTATTACAAGTTGTGCTGTGATCAGGTTTAAGTCATTCATTTGCTGCTAATTCCCAGGGGGTGCCAGGGCATTCCTTAAATTAAGAAGCTGCTCTTCTAGCTTGGTTGGGAGGCTGATACCATTGTCAGCGAGCTGCTGGGAGAGATCTCTTCTGATGTGATAATAAGAATGTGCAAAACTAATTTGGATACAGATTTCTTTTTTTCCTGCAACATATTCTGAGCCCTATTGTTAGCAACTCTATTATTAGTCCTGTCATCAGCCATAGCAGGGAGTTTCCAAAGCTTTGCTGTGGAGTAGAGAAGTACTTGCTTTTGCATAGCTAATGGGAAGTATGATGGAAGGTTCAGCTTTTAAATTACATAATTAAAATAAATAATGGATATTTGAACTAACTTACCGTACATCTTTCTTCTTTACATCTTTGAATGCTTATCTTGGGGATTTATGTTACAACAGTTTGGTAGGAAGAAGCAGTTTCTAAAGACAATTTTGAAAAGTCTTCTAAATGTCTGTGGTGTGGTTTTACATAGTGTTTTTTGAGGACTGGAACATTTTTCCATCAACAGGTAGATTTGTCATTGGCTTTTTTCTGTATGTGAAAAGTAGGTTTCCTATGCTCTCAGGTACAGTATCTGGCTTGCCGACTTTGTCTCTTTGTAAGAGATCAAGAATGGTTAAAGAGCATCTAAACTTGCTTGAAGTTTTAAATACACTTTGGTGATGTCATGTCGCCTGTATTTTTTAAATCTTTATCAGCAAAATTAGTCTTTAAAAAATATAAATGCCTCAAGGAAAACGGTCATGCGGTCATATCTCTCAGCCATTATTTCTTAGCATAAAAGCATAATATTGGTAATAGAGTGGACCTTTATATTTGAAACTACTTTGTAATAGCACTTTTTTATTGCCTTTTAAGTGGCAAAAGATGGAATTTAGTGTTTGTGATTGCAGGGAATAATTATAGAGGATTTACTGTACAGTAAAAAATAAAGCATTTTTCATTTATTATTCTATCACTTTATTACTGGCATCTGTTTACTTGTTGTCAATGGATCGACAGTGTGCCATCAGGGTTTCAGTCCTGACCTCATAGCTTTATCCTTTCCTTCTGGAAAAAGGCCTCTGAAAAGTGGTGTTTGGAGCTGTACAAATCCACTCCTTCCCAAGCTGCTTCAAGGTACTATCTCCACTCATCACGCACCTTAAATGTATCCTCCTGACACTAGTTTAGGTTTCCTTCAGATCTAGTCAGTCGTGTGTGATAACCTCAGGCTCGTGTTAAGCAATTACCCAGTGGACCAGCAAAGATCTGTTTTCTGATGGAACCACACTGTAAATGAAGCTCAAATATGGGATTGATAAGTTTGGGGATGTCGAAGGAATGATTTGCTGAGCTGGTGTTACTTGTTTGAATGGTTGTGGGTGCTGAGCTGTGAGTTTTACCTTTCCTTTCTGCTCAGGGTGCATGCGTGCATGGGTAAGTCTTGATGACCGATGAAATCGTGAGCCTTTGGACTTCCGTCAGTATGGCTACTTCAAGTGTGTTTGAGTTTTCCAGCCTGAAATACGCCTCGGTTTCTGTGAAGTGAACCATGCACAGCAACACCGAGAGGCAGCTGCTCCTCAACCTGTCTCAGTGTGCCACTGAGCCTTTTTGGAAAAAAAAAAAAGGCTTCCTATGTAGCATGAATGTTTTTGTTTGCAACAAAAAGGGGTTAAATTTAGACTTATTTCCATTTCCTCTTCATTCTACCTTAGAGGTGGGGTTGTACCTTCTTTCCTTCCTTTCAGCCCCAATGGCAAGTTGAGGAAGGGTGTTTTAGATCAGGGAAGAATTTGGAAACAAGGCACCTCTCAGCCGATTTATTCCCTGCCACCCTCTGCTTGCCAAGGCTGAAAGCACCAGGAACTTTAGAGCTGGCCCCTACGTGTCTGCCCAGTGCTTATAGCAGGGCCACGACCTCCAGAAATACGACTGGGAGATGATATGTTAGCTCTAAACACTTGCATTGTTAATACAGGTTTAGCAGTGAAGCCTTTTTCCTGGGTGATTTGTTTAATAATATATTTTATTTCATTGATTTTGTGGGCGTGTTCATTGATTTTTTTTTTTTTGGATGTTCTGATCAGACCACCTCTTAGTGTGATTTTGATCTTTTGATTCCAGGTAATTGAAGACATTGAGTACCTGAAGTTTGACAAGGGGCCGTGGCTGGAGCAGGATGATGTTTCTTTCCATCATTTGAGACTTTAGTAAGTACGATGTCTTCCACTAACTGAACATTACTTAGCATCAGATCTCAGGGAAAATGGTTAAAGCCTTGACTTTTTAAAGGTATGTTTATATTTTCACTCTGACTTGTTTTTTTTTGCCAGAAGTCAGCAGTGATAGCAGGCTTTTGTAATATTGGTGCTTGGCACTGTAATACAGTGTGGTGTTTCGCTGCTGCTAATAATTGATCAGGCAAGAGACTCCAGATGAATGGATTCCATGCTATTAATGAAGCACAAGAACTCTCCAGGCGTTTCCTAAGTGCTGTGACCTGTGGCTCTTACTTTGGAAATGTATTTTTTTGTGAGCACTTCTGTTCCTGGGTGATCATAAAAAACATTTCATTTTAAAAGAGAGGATTTATGCAGTTGGCGTGGTGGTTTCTCTGCTGCCCTGGCAGCATGACATCCTTCAACAAAGCTTGTTGACAGAGCAACCTTGTGGCAAGTTTTATATGTGGTGCTGTTTAGATTGGCTGTGTTTAGATTCTTTTTTCTAAAATTAGACTAATTTCTGCTGTCTGCTTTTAAATATTTTTCCAACAGTCAAGAAGCTGGCTGAATAGTGTATAGGGGGGGAAAAGGAATCAAGCAAATTTGGGTGACTGCTCAATAAGTAATTTTTTCCTCCTTTCCCCTGACTCTCAGTAAATCCTAAATAGAGGCTTTAATCCTAATTCACAAGATGAAATATTGCAGTTCTGTTGTTCATTCTCCATAATAACAAGAGGGATTGTAAAGTACAGCAGTTTAAGCCTGGTTTTTTGTTGTTTTTTTGCTAAAGATCCTTGTCTCTCTAGTTGGATGTGAAGAGATCAAACTCATAGTGCAAAGTGCCTTGCTGGAATAGAATCAAATTTGATTATAATATTTCTTTGCAAGTACTCCATGATCATCTGTCCTTCAGTTCAGCTGTGGAGTGCTAGTGGTGGGGCTGCATGTGTTCCCAGTTTAATGCTGGGAAGAGGTAGCCCTGCAAACTCCAAAAGATGTGAACCAAACCGTTGACATGTATGTAAAGTGAGATCAGACCTACACTTTTGTACATGTTACAGGTGAAGCACCAGGAGTGCCACTCTGAAGTCATGTTGATGAACAAAATGTTCTCTGCATAACACCGTAGAAAGAATATATCCACACTTGCAAGACTATTAATAGGGATAACCTTGCACTGAAGTGAGACAAGCTTCCCATTTTGCTAGAACTTCACCTTTAGACTGAATGTGCAGGTAGTAAGTGCAGTATAGTTACTGCATTTTTAAAACAGAATTTAAGAATTATAGTCTCATCATTAATTTCAGGTTATCTCACAGGTTAATAGAAACACAGGGATTTTTTAAAAATCAAGTATCTGCCTTTGAATTTTTGTCTTTATTGTGACAGGCATCAGAGTAGTAAGTTGAACTGGGTTTTTTGCAGGCTTCTGGTATTCTTTGCCTTTTAGTTGCCTTCTAAAATCAGAAATAATGTTCCTTTTCTATGGCGCTTCTATCAAGGGGTGCAGATAGATCACAGAAGAGCAGTGTTGCGTGGTGTCTAAAAAAAACAAGTTAAGATTTGGGTGGCCTTTAAGTAGTTAAGAAGAGGTTTCTTCATGTAGTAATTAAAGGATAGCATCTGATGACTTAGACCCCACAAAACTACCAGTCAGATTTCCTTGAAAGAGAAAATACAGTTAACTTTCTTGTTTTCCCATAGCTTCACACTAGTATGTGTATTAAAAAAGTATTATTAACTGCGGAGTGTAGGAGGAAGTTAAAGGAAAGCATACACTTAAAGAGCAGTGTATTAAGATATTGTATGAAAATTGTACTTTGCAGCTGAAGAAGGGAATAAATTGCATTGTTAAGGACTCAATTTTTCATTGAACCCTGGGGGAGGGTGAGAGGGTCTCCTGTACAAGGTTCTTGTCATTGTAGGTAATAAGAAATTATTTCTTCTGTTGGCAGCATGTGGTTGTTTTAAGATCTTACAATGCAACAAGCTGCTAATTTAAATGTTCTTATGGTTTGAGCTTTGCTGTTTCCCCTTGCTTTCAGAATAGCGTTGTCAAGATCACGTTTGTATTCAGAAAGATGATGAATGTGCTCGGTGTTTGCTTTGAGTATTCATTTGGTGCTGGGTTATTAGGGCATTGATCAAATGCGTAATGGCAGATTCTGTGCTAATTTTGTGCCCACACCTCGTTCAGCTAACCAGGAAATAGTGGGCAATATGTTAGGGCAATTTGGGTAGGGAAGAGAGCACCTTTTTAATGAAAATGTGTAGGTTTGGACATAATCTTTTCTCATGTTAACTCCAGAAGTGCAGGACAGACATGAGTCTCCTGTCAGACTCATGAAAACATGTCAGCCCAGTGCCAGACACGGGACCAGATTTGTAAGGACCGAACAAACACCGCAGGGAGTCTGCTGCACGTCTTCAGTGTTGGTTGTGTCCTGGAGCGTCAAATGCCGAACTCAGGTGCTACTTGGTGAACGTTAAAGCTGATGCTTTCCTCACTTTTTCTGATGCCCAAGTAGAAAAGAGCTTGTGGCACCCAGCCTTCCGCAGAGCTGCAGGTGTCCCATGCCTATGTAAATTCTTCCTTTTGGGAAGAGTTTTTTTAGCACGTTCCTGGTGGACTGCCTATTCTATATGCTGGCACATGCTGCCCTCTCCTGGGTGTTTCTGGAAGGCTGCAGCAGGTATTTGGCTGGCTTTCCATCTGCAATTGCTTCCTTCTCTGACCTCCCAGCATCTTGCACAGCCCGCTCATTCTGACTTGGGCTATTTCAGTTCCGATGCTGTCAGAGGGGCAGCACGCTCTGACCGGGAGGCAGGGTGTTGTGGTCGTAATCCTGCTCTTCTGCTGGCTTGGCTGTTGGCAGTTTCACCTCTTCCACCTTCAGCTTGTACCAGCACGTCTGGGGGAAGGGGATCAATGGGCAGGGGTGAAGATAACTTTTCCATTTCATACATGTAGGGTCTAATGCACAGGAACCCCAGCAGGGCCTCTGACTATTTTGGTAATGTAAATAAGTAAGCTAATCAAACCAGTGAGCCGCACCCATATAAAATCAGTTGCATAATGATACCTTTTATCTCCCCGCCTTGCCCTAGAGTACTCTCTCCCTTGCCCTAATAGAGAGTAGTGCAGTTGTGGGACTGAAGCATGTCTTGGTAAAAGGTTAAAAACATGTATTTGTGTGTATGTAAGCTGGAGGGATGTCCCAGAGGATGCTCTCCACATCTTCCCTTCCTTTCCAAGCGCTGTGTCCAACAGAAACCACTCTGCTGGCTTTTTGAAATGTCTCAAGGAGTTCTTGTGTTGCCACTGCACTCTCTCAAGCATGTTTTTATCTGTGCCCTTCCCAGTGAAATCGTGTGACTGTCTACATGCATTGCAAAATAAAAACAATGTTTTGGAAAGGAGAGCTGTAGTTTGTGTAACATCCCTGGTGTTACTTTACAAGCTGGTGGGGGAGCTTACTGCATTTGACTTGTTTCATCAGACAAATCCGCAGTTATCTGTTACATCCCTGCAGCTCCTTCAGAATTTGCTATAGCAGAACATATTTTGTATGGGTAAATTTTCAGCTTTTTTAGGCCACCACTAATTTTATTTAAAAAAATTAGGTGTTGGCATTTGTTTTATCGTGATGAAAAGGGATCTCTTTCCATTTGGAAACAATTTAGCTGTGAAACAGTTTGCCAGTCTCATCTGTTCAATTTTGTTCATTAATAACTATTAGTGTGCCACAAACCCTGTGTATTAAATCCTCCAGTATTGTATTTTGCAGCACATCAGACATACATTTTGAGGTTGTTACTGAAGGACCTTGTATGCGAGGTAGCTGCTAATTCCTAAGTTCTCTCAACGTTTGTTTAGCTTCTTGGAGCCATTGCTAACCCCAAAGCTTGGCTCCTATTTCCTTTCCGTATCTTTTTCTCCGGTTAAATGAACCGTTGCAATGAGGAAGCATGGGAGTGAATGAGGGAGAGCGACCCTTCACCTCTGTTTCACGGTGTAATCGAGCATGCTTAGCAAAGGGAAGAACTATCCATGTTTGAATGTCTGTCTTGTCTGATTTCAAATAGCAGGACTAGAAGTGCTTGCAAGAGGTGTATTGGACTTGGTTTTGAAACTTTTTGTCATGGAGACTCCAAAAATCTTGTCAACCATTCATTGTAAAACTTCTGGCACTATTAAAAACTGCTTCCTTTTGCACCTTACTTCTCTCTTGCTTCAATTGAAACAGTTCTTTGTAATTTCCTCTTTGCAGCGGCTCTTTACGGATATGAAGAGCTATTGTTGTACCTTGTCACCTTCTTTTGCAGACCTGCTTTTCTTGGAAAGCTTTTTTTTTCTTGGCATTCATTGTGAGTGTTTGCTATTCACCAAAGGAGTGGCCATGGTTCACCTTGGGCGTGGCGTACTTGTTCTGCCTAACCCAACGGTGGAGTCTGAGTCTCTTTGGCAGAAGGAGGTCTGTATGTCATTGCCCTGCCTTTGCCAAGTTTTGGAGAGAATGGGCAAGGAAGAAATGACAGGCAAGGAAAGACACATGGGGGACACACAGCCTGCGGCTGTCCTGTGTGCCTGCTGAGTGAGCGCAGGAGCAGAAGAGGTCAGTATGGTAAGAGCTGGATGCAGGAACCATCTCTCACACCCAACTCTATGTGCCCGTGGCATGAGTCAGGAGCATTTCTCCTTTCCCCTGCTCTCGCAACCATGGGCAAAATCGTGAGCGTATCACACGCTCGCTGGCTCGCTCGCACGTGTTGTACCCTACCCACAGGAGGCAGGGAAGCCGACCGCAGCAGGCGTTGAGCAGCCCTGGCCGAGGTAATAAGGGTGTGAATAGCAGAGGAATGAATGCCACCCACTTGCTCAGATTCAAACCTGAAACACAGTAACTGGTTGGTGAGAAGCTGGTTTCAAGGTGTGCCAGAAAACCTTCAGTTTTCCAGTGGGATCCACCTGCTATTTCTCAAGTTACTTTCATGTATAAGCACACAATTTAACTTGATATGCTGTTGTGTTGCTGGCTTTAAGCCTCTTAGACCAGTGAATGTTTTTAGGTAGGAAGTGTAGTTTTCTAATACTGTATATTGTCAGTTCAGTTCTTGTGACTGTGCCAGCATCAGTTGTTGAGAAACCATGGCTCAGGCTCTCCAAACTGGGGTTTTTGTTCAGTTGACTGGTTTATTTTTTTTCCAGTCTACTTTCTTTACCCTACCTTGCACCTTTAGCAAATATGTTCACAAGACTTCCTAATCTTCATTGTGGTAGGCAGTCTTGGGACTTTGTTTTATACAGAGGTGGGGAAAAAAAGCTAAGGTCCTGGGAACAGAAATTCTAGAAACTATATCCAGCTGATGTAAGAGCTGCACTAACTTCAGGACAGCTTGAAATACGTGTGTGTCATCAGGTTTCTGCAGGTTCCTTGTAAAAATTTTTGTGTCCTTGTTGTAAGCTGCCTGTAAGGGAAACAGGACTTCCTCCTCTGAATGTGTCCTCTGAATGCAGGAATGTGTCAGTCCTAATTCCTCAGTACCTGCTTGTGCATGTCATACTGGACATACTACGTGAAGTGGGTGTGTAATAGGTGCTTTGGGAGAAGAGTTGAGCTACCCATTGCTGTAACATACGAGTGTAATTCCTGTGCAGTAATGGGAAGAGCTCTAGCTGGTAGGGTTATGGACGGTTGCAACGATGGTGAGCTAAAATCTAATGTTCTTGCAGTATCAGGCCCATGCAGTCACTTACATGCTCTCAGTTAAGTTTGAAGTGTCACGTAATCTTACGGGCAGGTAAAGCACGCTCTGGGAAGCTATGCTACTGCATGATGAGAGCTGCTTCAAGAAAATATGGTTAAGTCCCAGAAAATAATAAATAGTGATAATTTTGTGCTGGGGCAGAGAGAGAGAAAACTAAGGAAACATAAAAAGTGCCTTTAAATGCTTCCTGCTGAGCAGTGAATTAGTTCTGGCAAGCGAATGTGGTTTTGTGGTTAAAGACATTGTTGTGGCAGGTGTCTTTGGGTGGTGCTTTTAGTTATTATTCAAAAGTTATTTCTTAAGTTGCAGAGCTGAAGCTGGGGAAGCCATCTTTGGTAGCATTAGTTTTGCATTTTTTTTGTTGCGCGGTGGTTTCTTTGGAGGAAGTGGTTGTGAGAGCAAAGAAGTTTTAAGAGCAGCAGGTTTTCCATCTTGGCCACTAACTAAAATAAATTGTGCCGGGGAATTGTCCTCTACAATAGCCATTTGGCTGAGATTCATGAAGGAATGGATTAACTGCAGACCAGTTGACTACTGGACTCAGTTTATGTGTGTCAAGTTATACTTCACGTATGCCCGGGCAAATTTTATCATCTTTCTCCTACAGACTTGTAAGGTCCAGAACATCTGCTGCTACTTGGCAGAGAGTGGACTCTCCAATTTCTGTGAGAAGAAGGGACGGAGGTGTTTATTCACTGATAGATGAGTGGCTCTTCCACAGCTTGTGCTGCTAAGCCTGAGCTCAGCAAGGTCTTTAAACGTTGCCTGCACGTGGTCCTGTTCAAATCAAAATTCTTAGCTTGCTGTCTCTGCTCTCTGCACAATGAAAATGCAGATTAAAGCTCGTAGCGTCAGTACTAATGACAAGTGTGGTTGCAGGATGGACTGTACTTAAGGAATGAAAAGCTGGTACCTGAAGGGCTGCTTTCTGCTGGGGTCTGTTTATTTTAGTTCAAGGTTAATTAGCAGTCGGTATTAGAGCTGATTCCTTCTTGGCAGAACCCCAAGAGAGGAGACTTAGGAGGCGCAGAGGTGCTCTTCCTGAAGTATGCTGGGATTCAGAAATAAAACCAGTTGCATCATCAGATCACCGTTTTGGGCAAGCTTTTCCATCCCAGCTTGGTTATTCCAAGCTGTCCTGGAGTGGGAAGGCTGGGAGTGGCCCACAGGAGGGCCGGTGCTAGCATGTCATGAAAAGAGCTCTTGCTGCGTTGGTAAGGAGGCAAAGGAGGGCTCATTTTCCTGGCTTCCAGCATGTGAAATATACATTTAATATATGTGAAGATAGATAATGGAGTAGTTTATAGGAAGCATCTTAGGTGTTCATCCTGGTCTTGTAAAAGGGCATTTATCCTTACCTTCTTCCATCTCAACTTTTACTAGATTATTATATTTCCTTACTAATTTGTCTGTAGCAGCATAATTTACAGTGTGCATGTCAGGATACGTTAGCGGACTAGTTTACTTGTTGAAACCGTTCAGTGCTGTGAGGTAAGGTCGCGAAATTTGTGATGTAGGGAGAAAGATTAACTGCTTAAAGATTAACTTTGCTTTGCTCAGGGCATCTGCTGTATGTGTATGTAAATATTGGTAAAGAAATGCAATTCACTGAAAACAACACAATTTGCAGAGTTTCAGGTGTTGAATTTAGAATTTGGTCACTGTTGACTGCAAGTGGATGTATTTTTCCCCAAATAAGTATAGGTGGCACTGTTGGTCTATGTATAATACTAGTATGCAGAAGGTGGCTTTCTAGCAGTTTCTCAGACATTTTAAATTTGGGGTATTTGAAAGTGCTGGCACCATGCAGCTAGATTTTTGGTGGATCCTAATATCTGTCGTTACAGCTGCTGCAGCAAGCTCTGCCCGATTACTCCCAGGCGGGATGCTAGAGGCACTGTCTGCTTCCAAACCCTGTGATTGCCTCAGTGTGGATCCATTTAGGATGGAAACTTGGGGAAGAGCACCACCTTGCTTTAATCCTTGTGAGGGTTCATTTGTGAAAACTAATTGAACAGGAGGCAATTAAATGAAGTTGGTTTAGCAAGATAGCGTGTGGGATTCAATAAAACCACTGGTTTTACCTTGCTTATATAGGAAAGCAAAAAGCTAGAGGTCCCTTATGGAGAAGGCTCCTAGGAATGACAGAGCATCTCCAGGAAGGAGAAACCTGGGGAGGGAATGGAGAAGCAGGGAGAAGTGGGAGCAGGAGCAAACTGGAGGCAAGGGCGAGGGGAATATACACAGTAGCTGCGGGAGGGAAAGGGCAATGTGTTCATCATAACCAGAAAATAGCCAAAACCTGTGGAAGTATTATTTAATACAAAAGTAGTTCTTTAATATTTGGTCAAAATCAGAATTGATGTTGCTGTCTTTGGGGCAGGACATGGACTAACTGCTCCTTTTTCTTTTCCTTCTTTCTTTCCCCTCAGTGTTCAGGACAAAGACGGAGTGCTGGATCCTGCAGCCATCCCTCGCTTCATTCCAGAAATCACAATTGGAGGCAATGAATACGATAAAATCTATTATGAGTATCGATCGGTAAGTAATACTGGAAGGGGAGCAGTTGTATGATAGCCAGGCAACTGTCCCTGCCAAGGTGTAAGCACGTTCATAAGTGTCCTGTGCCTGGCCTGGGTGTCAATCTCATGCACAGGGATCCACATTTCTAAGAGTAAGTTCTGGATTTTGCCCAGATCCCCACCTTTTTTGAAGTCTAGCTTCCCCACAAGAGTTATAATGAAGCAAATGGTTTGTTTCGTAAGCCGATTTTCTTTTTTGATCTTTAGATGTGGACTAAAGGATAAGTGGTTTTCATTTGTTTTTGTTTCTCCTGCCCCGATTAGTCTCTGACCTCTGAAATCTAAAATAATCCTTTGAGTAAAACAAGAAAATTGGAAACCCATGGTGACTTCTCTAAAGACGACCGCTTATAAAATGCTGAGGGAAGGGGGTGTTTTTTCTGGAATAGGCTGAGGAGGTATGAATGTTACATTGCTTCTCAAAACTGTTGTTGCTTTAAATAGTGTCTTTCTGTACACGGGCACACATCCAAAGCCTGTTGTGGCCCAGCGCTCTCTTACACCTCATGCAGGCTCCCACACAATGTTTTAATTAGCTGCTTGCCTTTCTGGTTCTGGAGACAACGGCTTCCAATTGATTTAGCACTTTGCCCTATTGCTTATTGTTATTTAGCTGGCATGGGGTCCTCTCGCACCATGCAGTGTTTTCCTAAGGCCCAGGTATTGTAAATTCTCATTAGAGAAATTGTAGAACTGATGACAAATAATACTGATTAGTCAAACTGAAGTTACAGGTGATGTATTTTTCAAGTTGGGTTGAAATCTTCTCTGCCACTGTGTGTTTTTTTCCAAGCAATCACTGAAGACGAAGGAAGGACTCTGTAAATTGTTTTAAACCATGATTTTCATAGTCAAAACACTATCATTTTTCTGGTCCTGTTAGTATACAGTCTCTTACTGAAATTAAAATGTAAGATACAGGTTTGTGGACTTGTTTGGAAACTCTGGTCTACCAATGTTTTCTTCTGGAATAGTCAATTCAGAAGTCCCTGTGAATATTCAACATAATTTGTTCCTCCTCAGCTGTGTAGTGGAGAGGCTCCTGGGTTCATGCTGTTCTACCTCATTTGGGATGTAGTCTTTCCAGCTTGTAAAAGGGGCTAAAGCTAAGGGTTAAAGCAGAAGAAAGCATCTCGGTACTCCTTGAGATTCTCTAATGGGTTTGAAAACTGCCTGGTCCATTTGAGAAATTGCTATCAGAATTTTGTGCTTCTTGGTATCACTTACATTTTTAAGTCCAAAACTTCAAGCTCAGACTAAGGATTTTTGGAGTCCTTCACTCCAAGAGACGTCTGTGCGTGTGCAGCACATATTTCAGAAGGATCTGCTGCATGACTTGTCGCCAGCATGCAACATCCATCTGTAACTGACGGTGCCTTTCTTCCCGAAGATGATAGGGCTTTTTGGCTGAAATGTCACTTTGGAGTGGAGCTGGGAATTATTGAGGCTGCCTGACACACAGCTAGATGTGACCTCAGTGCTGCGTGCTGAGAACCAGGGGGTAATACTTCTGAAAGCCTTTTTTTCTCTAACTGTACAACAGCACATTCCTTTTTGTGCTGGCAAGAAACTGAGCATGCCCTGGCTCATCAAATAGCTGGCTTCCAGGAAAAATTGTGACTTGCCTTGCAGATGTAGCAAAGGGATGCTTAGGAGTAGGAATATAAATACCTGGGAAGGAAAGCTGGGCTCTTGGATTGCTCTGCTCGATGCCAGTTAGTTGACAGCAGAAGCTAGGCACTGTCAGTGCAAAAAACCATTGCCAAAATACAATCTCCCTTCTGCAGGCATGCTTCTGGGCCCTGATTCAGGAAAGTACTGTGGAAAGCAATAACGTCCTTTGGAATAAGGAGGAGTTGTACATTTCATGAAGCATTCTGTTAAATTCAGGCAATACTAGTTACTTTTTTTCTCTCTTCTGAATGCTTAGACACTTGTAATCCTTCAGGGGTGGGGGAGGTCTATAGGGGTGGTGCACTATGCAAAAGATGCTGAGTTTTCCTACTTCCCATAAGCTACTGGAAGAGGAAGCGCAAAGCCAGCCCCACCTGCTGTTTTATGTTGTAAGAATTCAATTCTTCGTGTTGAAACTTTGAAGATCTGCGTTTTCCCCTCCAACTTTGTTTAGCAAATGAAGGCGTGAATTTCTTCGTAAGGCAAGGCTTATATTCAGAGGTAGTACAGCAGGAGACCAACCAGCACAGGCAAAAAAAGCAGATGAACTTCTAGACCTACAAATCTTGGCTACAAGGTTGCTGGGTCTAAGGAGAGGGAATCGTAAACCCTTGCCTTGCCCGTGTCTATGCAGAGATGGTTACAGCTGTGCTACCGCTTTTGGATTTGAAGACCGATAAAGTTTTTAGGCTCACATGGCTTGTAAGTAAAGACTTAATTATGGTATAATTACAGAACTTTAACTTTTCCTTGTGGGAAATACGTGCTTTTAAAGTTAGTGTAATGATGTTTACCACATAAATACAATGATTTGCATAGGGGATTTTTTTCCTCGGCAATCCTATAACTAGTTGTAAATCCTTGATCGTACCAATAGGCAGCTAACTGCTGTGCTTTTCAGAGTTGCATGCACACAATTCATGCTGCCTAATAACAGTGGTTTTCAGGGATTTGCAAATGCCAGGCAGAAGCTGGTTTTTGTTCAAAATATTCATTAGTCAGAAGCAACTGAGAAGGAGGAGGAGGAAACACTCTTCAGAGTCCAAGATTTTAGTATGTGTGCCTTTCCAAAATAATGAGGTAGCCACATACAGCTCTAAATACTAGAAACTCGCTTTTTTATGTATATCCTCTACATTTCTTCTGTAAGCATTCTTTTCACATGTGAGGAGGTGGCTTTCTGCCTCCTTCTCTTACCATAAAGTCATCTGGCAGGGTTCAGACGTTCTGTTCAGGCATTCATAAACTTCTAAAGATGCTTTTCTGGCAAGGGAAAAGTAACCTTTTAGTCAGGTTCTGTAGATCAGAGATAAGCATGTTCATTCTTAAGTGAAGCAACATTATTTTAGGAACTGTCAGACTAGTAAAGACTTGACTACTTTTTTTTTTTCAACAACTGCTGTATCTCTCTGCTTTCTTCCAACCGCGCACAATCCCCATGGGTAGTGCTCCAAACTCCATGTGCGCCCTGTGAAGCTGGAGCACTTAGGCAGATGTGTTTGCAGAGAAGACGAAAACAAATGGTTCTGTTTAATGGAATCAGTGTACTTAAATAATGTACTTATGTACTTCACACTCCCGAATGCTGTTGGCAAGTCCTGTTAAATCTCCTAGGGGTGGTGAAAAAAGGCTTCTTTTACGTGCATGCTCTCTTCTGTATACATAAAAGTGCAGCTGTCTGAGATTCATATTCAAGTCATCACCTACGTCTTTACCCCTGAAAACAAAGCTGGAGAAGTTTAAAATAGTCTTTGCCACCTCTCCCTTCACTGCAGTTCATAAGGAAATGATCAGTATTTCATTTATACAAACTTTGTGCTTAAAAATACAAAAAAAATTAGTAGGCTTGCTTATCACAAGGTGTACCAGAGCCTGGAGGCCAGTGCTTGCTGGTGTTCACTCCAGGTGTTAGAGTGGAGAATTCCTTCATGAGAACAGGTGAAGGCGAAATGGTTAAAACCTAGTCTCCTTTCTTGTGTCATCAGCCCTAGCAGAAAGCATTTGTGCTAGCCCACTCGCCCTGACCCTGGTTCATGTAACCCAGCTCCTCTCTTTTGTCCCAACGCCTTGCCCCGATGTCTTTAAACACAAGTCTAAGAAATCACGAAGGAGAAAAGGGCTCTTTTCACTCGTATGTGGCTAAAACTGTGGCTTGCATCTTGTGCTCTAGGATTTGTTTGGGGTTTTTTTCCCCCATCCTTTCTCCAGGGGGGTAAGAATATGCTGTGGGAGGAGTATCCTATCCTCTTTATAGTTTGCTGGAATTTTTTACATATATGTGCCTGTATGTATATTAAAGAAAACGAACAAATGCTTGGGCACACAGATTCTTCTTCAGACAAGACAGGCCTAGGCACCTAGAAGTTCCTTTTCTACTAAGGCAATCCCATATCAAAATGTTGTATCTTTTGTTAGCCTAACTTACACAATTAGAAAAAAGGAGGTCAGGGATGTGTACCCTACCCTTGAAGCAGACAGCGTGTGATGAATTCTTTGAAGAATTTATTCCATGCTCTTGAACTGTCTTCAAAGGTGCTTCCTATCCCAATATGACTGCCAGCTCCAGTGAGCGCGTGTGCTTGTGTGTACGGCTTTCTTAGATCAGTTTTAGTTGTCATCTTTCAATCTGAAGTGTCCTTTTGCTCTTGCATTGAAATGGTGAGCCACATCCTTCCCTTCCTTTCTTTACCCTCTTACTGCTTTTCCCCACCATGCACTGGCTGTTTGCTGATCCTGGCACACTTCAACCTCCATCTCTTGGCACCATTACTCGATGGTTCTCATTGTCCTCCTTCAAACCATCTATTTGTGTGATGTCCTTTTCTGCGGTGAGAAACTTTGCACGTGTGCCATATTCACCATGTGAGGAAAGCAGAGGCTTACTCAGCAGTAGCGTTGATTCTGCTTTGTCCATCCTTGTCAGTGCAGCTCTATATTAAGCAGGGACAAAATGAGTGGCTCAGATTTTTCTGCCTAACATTTAACTCATCAAGAAAGCAAATAAATATGCCACTGAAAGGTAAGAGAAGGTTCTCATTTTCTTTTTCCCACCCTTCTCTGTTGGTGGAAGACTGCTTTGGGAATACAGGGATGCTGACCTTGAGGCAACAAAAGCTTGAGCTAGTCAAAGACCTAGCTACAAGGTGCAATGTGGCTCCCATAACTGTGTTTCTGGCAAGTCCCTTCAGCTTCCTAACCTAGCAGGGATTTATTTCTTTATTCCTGGACTAGTCTTATGCCAGATTGCCAAACTGAACGGGTTGCTGGGGTTAGGTGAATACCAGAACTGTGGAAGGAAAGTAGCAGCAGCGTGTGGCTGGGGTAGGATGGCTACCTTTCTGCAGGAGCTGCACCAGCTCAGCTGCCTTGTCAAGCTGCATCTTTGTATCCTGCTCCTCATCCTCCTCCCTTCTGCCCCAGGACCTGGGAGCGTGTGGCTGGCAGTCCCCTGCAGTCTTGCATAGCAGCAAGTGGAGAAGAGGCAACAGGTTGGAGGGGAGGAGAGTCCCCCACTTTTTCCCCAGGCTTTTTATTGCCTTCTTTTTCATAAGGATGCAACCATAGGAGGGGAAATCCTGAAGTGTGCAATGTCTGCCATGCCTCCAGTTATTTAGGTAGTTGCAGGGAAATAGCTGTGAGCTTTTGAGCGATGGGAAGGTGAGCCTGAAACATTAGTCAGCTCTCATTCTCACAACCCAAAAATAAGAGTATGGTAAGAGCATGCGTTTATAATGCGAAGATCATAACTAGCCTAAAAGGGAGAACGCTAAGGGAAGACTTTCTCCAGGTTTGATGTGGCCCATGTTGCATGTGAAGTGCAGCCCTGATGCCTCTTGGCACCTGTGGTTGCAAGGGGCTGAAGACGGCTGCTGGCAAACGGAGGGGGTGAGGAAGTCCTTTCGCTTTCCCATCTCCTCTGAGAGTGCAGAGCACTTCTGGCTTACACACAAATCTCCTATTTAAAATACCCCAAACTGCAAAAGAAATACTTGAGCTTTCAGGCAGCCAGAGTCTGGATCAACAACAGGGAGTGTTTGTGTCAAAATGACGCATTGAGATTTAATGTGGTGATGCTGCGTGGAGGGGTCCTCAATGTCTTGGCCTTTGGCTGCAGATTTTGGGTTACAAGAAAAGCTACAGGTTTCTAAAAAAAAAAAAAACACCAAACCGTTTGACCAATTCTACTTATACATATAAAGTACAACTGCTGCAATAAGCCTTAGCTAAGCCATGAATTGTCTTTCATGGTACTCTTGCCTTTGCAGAAGTAGGGGGTTAGGATATCTTGTTCTCCATGATTGTGATTGTTACCATAGTGGCTGCCTTTGACAATCTTCTGTTTTCTCTCTCCTGCCATTTTTTTTTTGGCTTGATGAAGTTTTCATTTTTTTAGCATCAAGGTCTCCCTTCCTAATTCTTATTTTAATGGAGGTGTTTGACAGCTGTAATGCCCAGCCCTGTCTGCTCTTGAATCCAGGAAGGAATGAAAACAGACACACAATAAATTAGGAAAGGCTTAATTTAAGTGGGGGTTTTTCCTGTTTTCTCTCTGCAAAAAGTAACAAGTTAGTTTCTAAAGTAACAAGATGTTGCCTGGCTAAATATCGGTTAGACCAGAAGAACCTGAAGAACAACTAAAACCTAGGAATGACAAAGTTGTTCCTGAAGGGTACCTGGAAAGGGGTGGGAATGGACATGTGGTTTCCTTTTCTTTCCACCTTCCCACTCCTCCTCTGCTCTCACCAGTCTTGTACATACAGAGGGAGCATGACAGCAGCCCCTCTTCTGCTTTAGAAACGTGTAGCTTCTCTACCCTGCTTCCCTTGAAAAATATCATGGGCAGTTGGCAGGGATATCTGTCCCAGATATGGAGGGGGAAGGAACCTGTGAGACCTCAAATCTTGGTCTTGGTAGTTGCATCTGTTTTGTTTCAGATGAGAGACCATGCTGTCCCAGGCACTGGGTACCTACGTAAATCAAAAAGACAGTAAAATCCCCCTGGCATTAAAATAATCCATTTCAAACCTGACAGTCTGCCACTGAGCCCTATGAAAGAAAACACTTTTTTTATGTAGGAGCACCTCCTCCCTCTCCCAAACACCTCTTAACCCATGTAGGAATGTGATTGCCAGGGTAGACATCTATTAAATAAAAAAAAAAATAAACCCCCGAGGAAAATAGCTTGGAAGAAAGATCTTTTGTTATTGATTAAGCAAAGTGGAGAAAAGTTGCAGGTGAACTGCTCCCACTCCACTCTTCTGTATCTCCTAGGAAACTGTAATTAAAAAAAATCCAACCCTCAGAGGATAGTTTCATTGTGGTATCTTATATTGAAAATCATGCTCTAGATCAGGAAAAGGTTTCGGCAAATCTGTAAGAAGGATACTTGGATTTATTTCTCGCGCTCCCTGCTTTGCTCCAGCTTCTCAGGGGTAACATCTCTGTGGGTCTTAAACTGTGAAATCGTGTCAGTTTGGGGAGTTTAACTGTGCAGGTGTGGTGGTACAGTTTTGGTTGGGATGGCATTAGTGTGTTTTTAACTTGTTTTCTGACAGCATTTTTCTGCTGGTAAGTGCCTTTGGGCTTTTTAATGTAGAATTGGCATTGCTGAGACCTGCTGCTACTTTGAGTAATGTAACAAGGAAAGCTATTGTAAGAACCTTTTTGCATTTTACCTGTCCAGTTAGAAAAACAAGTCTATGGTTAGTATTACACTTTATGCGACTTGGATGTAGTTAGTTGGCTTTTTCCTGCGGTAGGTTTGCATTCTGTAGTGGATAACTGGCATTTCTAACAAATTCACTGAGAAAAACCAAAGTGGCTATTATTCTGCCACTATGGAGAACAGTCACTAGGGCAAGTAGCCACTGTGGGGAAAAAGCTGCAACAAAATATTCAGCCATACTCTGTTGCTTATTTCTTTTTGGCTGTCCCGCAAAAGTAAGGCTAGAGATACATATTGATTGTTTATAGTGTTTGTAGTTATTCAAGTTGCAAGTCACATGAATTTTCACAAAATCAGATTCCTGCTTAAACTCAGTTATGTTGTCTGAAATAAAAAATACTTTGGCTTTAAAGAAATATGCTGTGTCCTCCTTATGGACACTTCTCTTTCCAAAATATTTTTACTGTCTTGTCTGTCTTTTTAATGAGTGAATGAAGGGTAGGACAACAGTCATTGAACAATTCCAGCAAATTGGAATTGTTTTAACCTCAATTCAGTAAAGCTTTTGAGTATTCTTGTTACTTGGGCTATGATGAATGTTAACAGCCTTAAGAATTTTGTTTGATTAAAGAATGGCAGGAGTCGAGCTGTAAACAAACTTCTGTGCCAATCCTTTGGAAACCAAACCATATACACCTTGAATGTGTGTTTGGGGGGCATTACATCCCCCTCTCTTCTTTTATCTGTTGCTCTGGAACATAGGAACCAAACACTTCCAGAATACAGCCAAAAGATCAAGCTACGTGTTCCTAGGTTCTCTCAAATTTTAGCTGTGCGCCAACAACCCGCGCTGACAATAAACTTTAGGCAGTCAGGATTTCTACTGGAAAAAGCAGTAGTCTTCACTAACAGCAGTGATGGAAGGTGCTATTATTATGCTTGTTATAAACAGCCACTAAATGAAAAGGTTTGGATATTGATGAATGAGCCCATGCTTGCGGAGTAATAACTCTGTTTTTAAGTGCTCTTTGATCGTGCTGCTCAAAACACACTATTTATAGATCTATTTTAGCTGTGAAGCCCAGCCATTAGTAGAAAACAGCACAGGAATAGAAGGGAAAAAATGGTAATTCTTTTTGCTCCTGAAATGTTGGAAAACAAGACAGACTCTAAACTGATGGATGTAGACCTTTTCAGATTGTTAAAACTCTCCAGAGCTCTACCTGTACCTGGTTTGAAATTATTTTGAGGAGCTATGAAATGCGGCCGCGGTGTATAGCAAACAGCTGGCTGAAGCTGTTTGTTGCTAGTCTGCAGCCTATACCACTTTACAGGGCTTTTCATCATGTTTATAGTTTTGACAGACACTTCTGTGGCAGAGTTCTTAATTTAACTGATGAGATGATCTTGTTTTCATCTTTTTACTGATGTTCTTTTAAAGTTGAGCAGTTTCATTCTTTTGAGCTGGCTCTGCCTTTGGGTACAACTCATTTCATTAGTTTCATGGTCTGTGTGGTGGATTTTATCGCATACTTCTTGAGATAGTCCTTGCTGCCAACTTTTAATTTCTGCACAGTGTAATGTAGCAGACCAAGGCTTGATTCTCTGTCTCATCCATTTCCACGGAGTGGAAAAATCTGTTACTTGGCAGTGACCTTGCAGGAGCTCATGTTTACCTCAAGCTGCAGGGATGCGTGTGAGCTGTTGGGCTTGTCTAGTAGGATCTCTGTTCCCGTTTGCTTGTTCAGTGCTGCTTCAGTTGTAGGCTTTTGAGGGCAGAGACTTAATTCTTGTGTTGCAAAGCCTGTGTCTAGATGGTTGCTGGGATAACAACACGGCTTTCCTTACTTTTTGTGGGAAAGATGCTTCAGCTTTGGTGCGATGGTCAACTGGTTTCTCTGCCTCTTGGTGCTGGACAAACCTGTTGGCAGCTCTGTCGGTCTCTTTGGGGTGATGTCAGTGAAGGACCTAAGAGAGTTTGAAGGGATTTATTTGACCCTGTATGCTGCTCCTCTTACTTGCATGTGGAAATGTGTTGTTAATAATTAATCATGCGTAATAGGATGCCCTACTATTTTTAATGTGGCCATTAAGTCACGCTTTTTCTTTGGTCTTACTCAAGTGTGATTTGAAGGTAACAAGCATGGAGTGGTCCTGTGAATGTGCCAGCCACTTGCTGATTTTCATTAGAGTTCTGATTGGGAAACTTACTCATAATGCACAAGTCTCATGGGAAATGCAAGTCACTTCCAAGTACTTGCCTGGTTTTCCATAGAGACCCTCTAAATTTAGTGTCAGCAGTATCCTTCAGCAAGAAGTCCTTCAAGCCATTGGCTTCATTTGACAGCACCTGTGTCTTGACTGGAAGAGACAGTGAATATTCAGTCCCTCTCTGTGTTCTCCCAGCTACTGGTAAGTTATGCAGAGCTTTGCCCTATCTCTCTTCCATCATCTCTTTTCTAGGCTGGACGGTTTACCTCTTCTGGCTGCAATACCAGCAGCCCCGGGGCTGGCCGCTTGTTCCCATCCCTGCCCTTGTGCTGGCTAAGCAGCCGTGGGCAGAACAGGCTGGGAACTTCAGCTGGGTGCAGTCTGGAGCACCAACTTAACCATTTGTTGTCCCCAAAAAAAGCACATCCTACCATCTGCCCCGCATCCCCAGATCTTCCCTGCTGTTCCCACCACTCTTCTTTGCTGTGGTCTGGTATGTGTTTAGCTGACGGAGCTTGCAGAGTCACTGAAAACTAACTGAAAACTAGCCAGAAGGAGTGAGTAGCTTCTCACTGGGTGAGGGGCTTGATTGAGTTTGTGGAATGATCCAGCAAAGCTGCAGAGCTGGCTTGCTCTGTGCAGCAGAGAGACGAGAGGGTGGGTACTGTAGGACCTCTTCTTGTTGGCATCATGCTGTTCACTCCATTCAGCCGCGCGGTGCGACGTTGCTGCAACAATTTTCATTTGGCTGTTTTAATCCAGGTTCCTCGTGACGTTGAGCAGACACTTGTTCTGGCAGGAGGAGAGGCAGAAGACCACAAGAACAGGAATGGCTCCTGTTCCAGTATTTTTCCAAATGCTCGATAAGTGCTAAAATACCACCTGCTTCCTCTGCTCTGCTGGGACAGACCTACCTTGTTTCTAGTTGTGCAGCGCTTTTACTATGGACACGGCTGTAAAAAGCAAACTTTGAAGGGCCCGTTCTTGGGAAGTCATCTGTGTTACTTCTACCTGATGTAGAGAGTGCGCAGAACATATTCACATCATTCTGCTTGCTATGTAATACGGGATTTGTTTACTGTGCCTTTCTCTTCCCATTTTTTTTTTTTGGCTATTTTGAAAGCCTGGCTGTAACATATCCCAAAACTCAACTGCTTTTGCCAAGGCCCACTGTGAACGATGGAGTATGGATGAATACTTATTATAAAATTCGCTTTGATGTATTGCATGTCTTTAACCAAAGGCACATGGGGAATTTGTTTTGGACAATGAATTTGAATTCTGTTGGGATTGATATTGTATCTTTTAAAGAGGGCAGATTTACCCAGAAACGAAACTGTAGACTCCCATATTTTCCCAGAGAGCTCCTGTTGCTTTAATAATCTAGTTATCTGGGATCTCTTGAAGTATCAAAGGGCCAATTATGTGCTGCCTGGAGAGGACCAGGGAGAGCTGTTTTTGTGCTAGAATTAATAGATACAGGCTGGTCACAGCAGGTCTGATGTCCTCCCTAGCTCACCACTGTAAATTTGCGGGGCAGAGATAGTAATCATTTATTTTCATCTTGCATCTCCTCTTTGCTCAGCAGGAGTAACTCTTTAACAGGACTGCATGGTTTCTTCTGATATTTAGACAAGACATTAAAGACAACTTTAAATGAAAAACCTTAGGAAAACGGATCAAGAATGGCTTGTAATGGCTTGTGACAAGGCAGGGTGAGGGATGTCTCACAAAGGACCGTGAAGTCTTCTGTTATCTTGATGTTTTAGGGAAAAGTGTCTTATTTTTGACCTTCAAATAAAGAAAGAGACCCCCCCCCCTTCCTCAAAACAACAGGCTTCATCCTGGATTAAATAGCTGTTTTTGTGGCCTGAGTATAGATTTCATCAAGACTGGGTCTCGCTTCTCTCTGCCAGGGCAGCGCTCTCAAACAGGATACTCTTACAGTTTTCTCTTGAAAGGAAAAATCATCAGAACAGGTCAGGGGTCTTGTGTGAAACCAGCATTTGTGTGGAGATGAGCAGATGATCTGTGCTTTATTTTTTGTAAAGGCTGCCAGTGGAGAGCTTATTTTTAAAGGAAGGATTTTATTATAGCATCTTTGCTTGCTTCAGACTTTCTCACAAAACTCATTTGCTTTTTTCATGGTGGTTTGCTTCTTGATTCCACTATTGTATCTCGAAGGTGAACGCTGTGTTCTGTCTCTTTTTCATTCCTGGAGATAGGAAGAGAGGTTCTGGAGATAGACTCTGCTTTTGGAGCTAGGACCTAACCATCTCTGGCATTTCAGGTCATGGTCAGTACTTCCCAATGGGGACTGCTTTAACACCTGAGACTCAAAGGTTGAAATGTATCTACATCTGTTTCCGCCGAGGGATCACTCAGTTCAGAGTAATTGCCAAAGTAGCTACTTTATGCACTGATCCTGTCGCAGGAGGTTTTGTTCCCATGGCTTAGTTATCTAGTGGGTACAGAGCCTGATTTATGTTTATTCAGGCTGAAACTGCACTAAAAACTTGTGTTGCTTCTGCAAAGTGAGTTGGTAGAAGACAATTTTGATGACAGCGTTGTTGGCATACTTGTGGTGAGTCTTCTGTCGCATAAGCGTGCTTTTGCTGACCCGACGCAGCCTGCTTGGCCTGGAGGAGAGCTTTCCTCGCCTGCAGAGAGAGCACGTACGCTGTGCAAGGGGAGTTTGCTATTTTAATCATACTGGCAGGCTTTCTCTTGTAGCTCTCTGTGCTCTGTCTGTAATCACTTAAAATGGCTGCTACTTAAACAGCCTCTTTTACCAAATCTTTAAAGCTGAAAGTAGAATAGCTTGGCCACTGAATTTTTGTGTCTGTCATGCTGCCTGAGTGCTTTTGCGATGTGGCTGCACACGGCAGCAGGCTGAGCGGGCCAGGCTTGGCTTTGCATCCCGACGCACGACTGTGCAGGTTATCTTCCTCCTGATCCCTTGTGTGAGGTTTTGCTTGTGGGACATCTGGGCTGGCTAGATGGACTGCCAGGAAGGGGGTTGTGTGCTTCAGTCTTCTGCATCCTTTCATGAACTCGGAGCTAACAGATTCTTAGCTCTAGGTCTAGACACAACTCCTTGAAATCCCAAATGCCAAGACTCTGTATAGGCTACTGCACTTCACCTCCATTTGCTCTCATCGCTGTGACAATTTGCTTTCCCTCCCTGGTGAGGGTGCAGAACCTCCAGCTTTCCTTCTACACCTGATGTCCCCCTTCCAGCGCTCCAGTCCATCCAGCCTTTCCCCCTACAATGCGTTTCTTGGTTCACTAGACTTGAACCGCTCCTTGCGTGATGCTCTTGTGACCTGTACAACCAGCCCAAACTCTTGAGATGCTGTCAGAAGGAAAGGCTTCCCGCTGCGGACCCCAGCCCTCTGCTGCCTCGCATATGGTGATGTGCAACGAACTGTGCAGAGCAGTGACTTCGTGCAGCAGCAGCATCGTGGTTCCCCAAGCCCTGGTTTGGGAACCACAGGTACAGAAAGGTCAGTCAGGCTAAGCTGCGTGTCCGAGCTGCCTAGACGGAGGCTGCTCCTAGCAGCATTAAGGGTCTGCGCAGAAGAGTTGCAGCCTGAAAGGTCAGCGAGGTTCAGAGGCAGAATGTGAAGGCTGTTGCTTAGGTCCCAGGGTACTGGTGAAATTTGGGTATGGGGTTCGAGAAACTTCAGTTTTTCCAGCAAGTAGTGGTTTCTGGCTCTGCTTATGAAGACAGGCAGATACTGCTTTTGCTTTAATGAAGTTAAGTTCAGCTCTTGAAGGCTAAATATGCAATTTCATTTGAATGGTTTAATTTAATGTGGTAATTAACTCAGTATTTCATGCATGAAATATTTCATGTATTTAATAATGTGTGCCTATTTTGGCATGAGAGTCTACTGACTGATTCAATTCCTCTACTACATGCTGTGATTAGAGGGGTCATCGCTTACTAAAACTGGGAGCAAGCGTGTGTAGGGGAGGAGATTTGGATGAATCCAGGTGGAATATGCTGTTGTGCTGTTGACATATTGGCCTAGTTTTTATATATACTATGGCATAATGTTTTTTGCAGCCCCCCCGTGCAGTTGCACAGCTCAAATTTTTCAGAGGGACTGATTTTTCTATGAGTGCTAATCATTATGTTGTAAAAAAAATATTTCATGTTGCAGATACCACGAGGCACTTGGTAAAGAATTTCTGTCAAGAGTGAAAAGAGAAATGTTTCTGACTGAACTTTCTGCTTTCTCTAGCTTCCTGGTCGCAATTTTAGGCAAGGCTACAATGCTGATGTTGGTGACAAGTGGATCTGGCTGAAATGAGATCTGCCTCCCTTCAGAGCCCTAATGGTGATGGACCGCAGAACTTGAGTGAAGAAGAAGCCGAGTTCAGCGTGCCTGCTCCCCATCAATTGTGTGGCATGAAGAAAATGCTGGTTAAATCATCATCTAGCTACAGCATAAGAGAATAGACTCCTAGAAGGGAAATCACTTTGTTCTGGTTTGTTCTTCCCTGATGAATTCAGGGTGCTTTGTCTTTGGTTGTTTGATAGTCAATGTGTGATAGCAAAGTGATTGGGTATTACAGAGGCAGACTTAAGATCAATGCTGAACTTTTTCTTCATCAAGACTGTGGCATATTATTACACAGGATTATTGTTGTTTTGCTGAATCAAGAGAAATTAAACCTGTATCCTCCTGGCTCTCATAAAGCTAATTTCTTGCTCTGTCATGCATGATGTTTTATTAGTTTCATTAGAGGAGTGCACATGCTAAAAAAAACCGTGCTTGCATCATGTTCTGAAAGCCTCTTACTGGACATCAGCATCAAAGCAGGCAAGCATAAAAATGTTCATTGAGAGAAGGAAATAAGTGTTGATCTCAATTTCAACAGCAAAATATCTGTGCTTAGAAGTATGAAAAAAATAATTGCCAGCAGTTGTACTCATGGCTTCTTCCTTTGAATGGGCACTATAGATCAAAATGTTTGGGTATAAAAGACAAACGTAATTATTATTTTTGCAAGTCTCTGAAAGTCCAAGTTGGAGTTCTTTTTTAAAGAAATGATTCATTTGGTATTAGTTAGTCACACAAATGAGGCACCTTGGCATTGGTTCAAGCAATGCTGTCCAGATTTAGTCTGCAGTAATTCTGCATTTCCAGCAAGGGGCTAACTACTTCAATCACCGGGTAAAAGTGCTGCCAGGCATTCCAGTATTCAGGGCAGTGCCTTTGAGTTAAGCAGCCAAGTCTTGCCCATGCCCCTTCCCGTATCAAAACTAGTATGAAAAGACTCCTTTAAAAAGAGCCTTCGGGGCCTGGTTAGATACTGAAATACATGAGCAGCGGGATAGAAATGTGGCTCTTCTCACTGATCTCTTAGCTCTTTGTTTCCATGTTTTATGGTTTTAAGAGTTTCATCTCTAGTCACAAAAGGACTGACTCTGCTTTGGTGCTGCTGTGCTGCTCTGCACTAATGCAGCTGGTGGCTTCACAATGACAAGCAAGCGCTGAGGCGCGAGGCCGGCTCTGTGCCTTGGACTCATGTGAAACGCAGCAGAACCGGTGTAGTCAGTCCTGGGAGGCTGTGCATTTTTTTGAACTGTTGCAAGATCTTTGTGCGTTTCCACCTTCCAGAGGCTGGTTATCGGGGCATTGGACCTGCGTGTGTTGCAGCTCAGCCATGTGATTCCTTATCCCATGACTCTCCCAGGAAGGTGTATCTTAGCGCTCTCGTGCCTGAGGACCTGCAGCCTGAGCCACTGTTGTCTTCTCCTGTGCAATGAGATCCTGAGCAATTAGCGTTAGCTTTTCTTTACCTGTCTGGGGTACCATCTTGCAGCAGTGAGTAATGAGTGTGGAGATGAAAAGAACATCTGCTGTGGCTTCAGGTTCCCTTTGGAGTAGTCCAGATCTGTTTTTACAGGTGTCCTCCATCTCAGTATCGCTGTTTTCTCCAGGTGTTGTAACTCACTTGGCAATGTGCATGCAACCTGATGTTGGATCTCCTAGAAAGGCCTTTTGTGCTGTGTGTAGCGCTGGTGAAGCTGTTGTGTGTAACTTTGCAGTAGCAGGGCACAGTGGGGTGTAGAGCATTTGTAAGAGCCTTCCCTGCCTGCTCCAGCAGCACACTGAGAGCTGGGCTGAGCTTTGGATGTAAAGGACTTTAATTCCAGTCAGGAAAAGCAGTGTTGGCTTGTGAGGCAAGCAGTGTGGCATGACAGAATACAGGTTTAGCATACTTTTCTTTTTCTCCAGGTTTTAACTCTGCTTTAAAAGTAAAACTGTTTATAAACTAAATCTGTGAAAGAAATGACTTTCTCTCCCCTTGCTGTAGGAAGGAGCGTTAGCTGTGTTTTTCTCTTCCCTCCTTCCCACTCCCAACACCTCAAAAAACATCTCTTAGCAAACCAGCTGTAAAGATTTTGGCTTTTGAAGACTCTGCTGTGCCAGTTGGATGAATCTGTCTCCAGTTCTTTATTAGACTGGAAAAGATAAAATGGCTCAAGTCCTCTCCATGCTTCTGCGTAGGTGCACATGCGATATCTGCGGTCTCTCCTCTTATCCAGAGTTCCCATTGCCTATGTTAATGCGTGGGGAAGTTTGCCTTTTGCCTGTCGTGTCCCAGGCTTGATTCTGCCTGCTTTACAGATTCACTGGAAATGGCAGTGTTTCACTTACAGCCATCAGCCACATCTTATGGGCAGGACCACCGGCTTTCCTGATGTCTGCAGTCGGTCAGTCCAGTAGTCCAGCAACTAACTCCCCCTTGGGTTCACTTTTTGGTTGTGTAAGAGGGGGGAAAAGAAAGATGAGGTGGGAATGGGTCCTGCCACCAAAATGAATGCTTAGCATGCTGCAGCCTCAGATGAGGTTGTGAAGATTGCCTCTCAGCCTCAGGAGCCTGTGATTTCATACCAACAGCTGTCCCACTCTAAAAACCTGGCTTACCACATTTCAGATTTGGTCTCTTAACCATTCCCCATCCCTGGCCTTTGCTGTGGTTGACTGGTGAGTGTTTGTGCTTTCCCAGTGTATCCATTAATAGCTTCCTCGTCAGCTGGGGGACAGCTGAAGCTGTCTGGGGTGTGACAAGGTCAGCCTCTCTGCTGAAGGTACCTGCATGTGTCTGAGGCTCCTCACGCTTTGCTCTTCAGCTTGAGGTATTGACTCCTCACTTGCCCCTACCCACCTTGTGCTCTTCAGCAGTGACATTTGGCCCAGGGCTACGATTAAGAGATCCAGTGAGTTTCTTTTTCCCCTTCCTCCTTCAACATGTAACTTTCATGTTTTAATAGCGGTGAGGTTTGGATGTTAACCATGCTGCTTCAGTTGTGTGAAAGGAAAGAGCTGCTGCAGTGAAAGAGAGGGCACGCATTGCTGTGCCCCCACCACAGGCAAAGATTGAAATGAATCCCTTCTGTGGAAGAGCTTGCTGAGCAAGTGTAATTTAGGTGCACAACAAATTCCAGTTGGCTTTGGATGCTGTTTACAAAAGATTGGGCAAAATGAATCATTTGGGCAAAAGTTAATGGAAGCAACCAGAGCAGCGGGGAGGTGGGATGGCACACCGTAACTTGTCAGGCTGCTCTCCAGCAATGTGCCTGCTCAGGTGTAGTGTAAGCTGAGCATTTATGGAGAACCTCAAAAGCCATCTGCATTCAAGGAGGTCTTGGAGGAAAGGGAGGTCCAAAGGTCGATGAAAAGGATTGAATCTTCCATATGTTCCTGGCCTTCTCTTGACTTGCATGTGATCCTGGGCAAGCTTCTTGGAGGTGCGTGGCCCTGGGAGCTCCCATCTGTGTTTGGTCAAAACTGAGCCTATCTGAGAGTGTTGCTTCCCATGGCTCTGCTTAGCTCATTTGCGAAACGAGTGTTTTATAAAACACTGGTTGAAAGATGGGATAGGCATTCAAAGTTGTGTTCTTTGATGCTTTCCTTGGAGCTGAAGGGAGCTAGGGTCTAGGTTTCCCTGCCAGAAAGGGACAGCTCTGTGGTCCCAGTTTGTCTCTGCTGCACTGGTGAGGAGGTGCCATGTCTCAGTCTCGCTGCAGTGATGAGCAAAGCCTTGGCCACCCAGGATAGTGTTTTGCTCCAGTTTTCGTGTCGTGGGTTGGAGATAATTGTGTCGTGCTAGAGAAAGGAGCTCATGCTAGAGAGCTTTCCTGAGAAAGGGAAATTATATCCCCTTGCAGTCACTCAGTAAGAAGCGCTTAATTTGCTCTGACCCTTTTGACCCTGATAAGAGGGCAGCATTCTTTACATAGCTGCTGCTCAGATAGCGTCATTGCGTGATCATCCCAGGCAGCAGGATGGCATGAAACTTGCAGGTTCCCAGTTTTAAGTCTTTATTTGCCAAATGCATATTCACACCAGGATCAAAACAAGCATGTTGCCTGCTGGTGCTGTCTAATTCCCCTGCAGGTGCTGGAGCCCAGCCTAGCTGCTTCTATCTGATGGGACCACTCCTGACTACTTGGTTCCTGACGGTGTTCTCCACCCTCCCAAGCAAAAACTCCAGGTACAAATGATACTTAGTTCTTGCCTGCCTGAGAATACTTCGTCTCAATTAGCTTAGTGAGTACCGAGCATCTTCAAAGATGGCTAGGCATTGAAATCCATGGCAGCCGCTGTGGTTCCCTTTGGGAGAGGCAGGCACCACACCTCATTCCTCCACCTGCTCGTGGATCAGCAGTTTGCGGCGCATGGCCTGGAGGCACAATCCCAGACAGTGGTGCTGCACAGGGGATAAAGGCTGCATCCGCCGGTGGGCATGCGGGCTGCTGCACCTACAGGAGAGCCTTCCCGGTAAGGCGGAGAAACGGAGGCGTGCGGCCAAAGAAGGATCACCGGTGGATCTGGCTGGGTGTGGGGTCGCAGGCATGCCGAATGGGAGCGTGCTTCTCCCAGCTGTGGGCTCAAAGTTGTGGCAGAGCAAGGGTTTTGGTTTCTCTGGGTTCCTTATTTCGCTGCTGCAGGCGTCCTCCTTTCAGTGCTTGTGGGGAACCAGCCTTTCAAGGGGCTAGGGTTTTGCTGCATTATGGTGTCAGAACAGCGCAGCAATGCCACTTTGCGTTTCAAGAAACGGGATGTAAGTGTGATTTATCGAGCCACTGATGTACAGGTTTGCTCTTTTCTGGTTCCTCCTCCTGCTTACAAGAAGGCTGGTCCAAACATATTGCTACTTTGTGTGGAAGCTTATTTCCTTTTTGGGAATCAAATTCTTACATATAAAGTTCACAGGAGAGTTTCTGTTGTATAAAGGGAATTGATGCATGCAAAAAATGCACAAAACAGTGCTAAGATAAAGCAGGCATGACCTGTCCAGCCCTGCCTGGCATGGCCCATGTCAACACCCAGGCTGTGCCCATTTGCTGGTGTCTGCCATCATCTCTGGTTGTTTTGGGAGACGAGGTTGATTTTTTGTCATCCTACAAGAGGTGAGAGCGTTCAGAAACTGGTGGGAGCCGCGGCTGAGCAGGGTGGGATTTGCCATTACAACAGAGACTCCATTTGCTGTTTTCGGATTCTGGTTTCTGCCTGCTTACAGGGGAGACCCAAGCCACTGAAGGAGGAAGAAAGGAGGAACTTGACAAAGTCCTTTGCTGCTTTTTATCTTGGATGTGGATAAAACTCAGGCTCCTGTTGCCCTCAGTGGCTGGGACAGGAGTGTGGAGTCTGTCCTGGCTTTGCCTTCCTAGAAGCCCTGAGTGCTGCAGAAGCCGTTTCCTACTGCCAGAATCAAGTCCTGGTCCTGATGGCAACACTTAAAATCACAGCTGTTCAACTGATCGGTTTTCCTTTGAGGATTAATGTTGATACCTAGATGGGGTTTTGCTCTTCTGTTCTGAAAGAGCTTCC